>NW_019524978.1:1394359-1443840 GCF_002814215.2 Seriola lalandi dorsalis | reverse complement strand
CCCACCCCACTTCACCCCCAGCCAGCCCATTGGTTCATCAAATCTGCACATTCCTCCTGGGTTGACTAAAATCCATGTCTCCATGCCTATCAAAAGTAAAAGCTCAACCAGCCTCACGTAATTAGTTATGAGAATGTGGTCTAATGTACAACAGCAGGAAGTTATAAACATGCAAGTAAATTACACATGTAAAAGCATGCAATTAAACCCATCACGGCAGACATAAAAGCAAAGTAAAATCATAATAAAATCATACAATATAAAGATACTCATTCACTGCAAATACATAAAAATACAAATACAGAGGCACATATAAAGAGAAGTAATAATTCTGCCATGTGGCATTTCCCCTAACGAAGACTTAGCTAATTCTCTCTGGAGAAGCCTCCCAGTTGAACTTATTAATATCACTTGAATGGAAACAGCTTGTTTAAGATAAAGATGAGAAACTGATTGGAGCAGTGAGTCGGCTGTTCCAAGACTTTAGGTGTTGAAAGGATGAAAAAAAGAACCAGATGAGATGGGTCATTGCCAATTCTTATTCCATCTGTTACATCTTTTATTTTGTCTGTGTAGCAATGCTCATTTTTTTTTATCATCTCTGTTAAATAAACTAACAAACAAATAAATAATCAATATACTTTAAAAAAAAGATAGTCTTTGCTCTTACTAATAGGCCTGATAAAAATCACTTACATTGGAGAAATTCAAAATAAATGAATGCTATTGTCTCATAAACAAATGAACCCCAAACAATTTTTGCATGTTATGCATGTTTTGCATGCATAGAATGATCACTCACTCGCAGTGTGGATATTACAAAGCCGTATGTGCACTGCTGTTACTATTTCCTCCAAAGTCAAGCCTCATCATCACATTAAATGTCAGACATTAGGTCTGTTCATGTTGTCATGACATTACAGATTTAAACTTATCAGGTTTCCAGCATTTGGAGTGAGCTGGTTGTGTTGACAAATGTTGGCCGGGCTGAATGAGGTCATATGAATTACATTATACTAAATCTGTGTTTAGGTGAAGTTTAGCTCAGGCTCCTTGTGCGTGTGTTTCGAAACCTCTTCTTTAAAGTAATGATGTAACATTTTCATATTGCTGTTCTCAGTCTTTGACATGACTAAGATGTATTTAGGTTGGAGAGGATGCTGAATGGAGTCCCTCGTGTGCAAACTCTAATGTGTTTTTCATTATCTAGTGCATTATTTATGGGTTGCATCAATACGGGGCCGTGCAGAGGCCTGGAGAGGGGCAGATGTTCAAAGTTAAAAAAAAAGGGCACATGGAACAAGATTTTAAAACACAATACACCAGCAAGATTCGGCCCATATTCAAACAGAACGTTACATGGAATCATCAACTTCATGTCATACTATATCATTGATTATCACCTGTTAAATGTCATAGAATAGAAGTAATCTTACCAGTAAATGGACAGGATTGAATCCAGAACTATTGCCTATAATTGACCTATTTACCAGAACCAATACAGTCAGGACCGAACATAAGCCCATGTTGCATAACTGATGCACGATTTGAAGGTGACGCTGTTGTGTAACACTAATATTCAGGCATGTGACTGGCAAAGGGCAAAATAGCAGGGGAGTTGACAGAGCACAGAGCACTGCATGCCACACACCCACATACACACACACACACACACACACACACTGACGTGACATTTCATACCTTTACCAGAAATCTACTAGGGCCACAAGTTCACTCCATAACCATTGTGCTGATCCAGAATCTGTCCTTATTATTCAAGACCTCTGTTTGTTAGTTTATTTGTTGTTGTTTTTTTGTTTGTCAGCAGGATTACGTTTTAAGTTCTCAACTGATTTGCAACAAACTTGGTGGAGGAATGGCACATGGGCCGATACTTTTGATGCCGACCTGGTTGAAGGGGCAGATCCAGGAATTTCTTTTATCACCTTCCTTAACATTGTGAGGTAGAGCATTTTTCTACACTTTTGTCAGTTTCGCAGGAAATAATGTTTGGACATTTATGGTGTTGAGATCTATGACTTTATGCACTTTGGAGATTCAGATAATAATCAGACAGACACACGTGATTGTTTGGCCGTGGCGGAGTTCACACAGTAATCAGTATCGAAATAATGTATTGATGGTCACTGTGAAAAGTGCATATTCACTTAGTCTTATAATATACACCAAAACAATGTCCACTGCTGGAAACTTCACTGGCATTTGAGAGTGAAATAAAATCCCATTTTTTCTGTGTCCATCTGCGGTGTCTCGGGTCACACCTGTGACACCATGTCACAGATGACCCCAGGTGAGGGGTTATCATCATGTGATGTAAACTGACTGACGGCAGCCAGGTCATTTGTATGAACATGCACATGCATCAATATATTAGATATTAGATCTATAGCCAGTTAATTAGCTCTTATAAACATTCAGCATTGGGGTCTCTCCAGAACAAACTCCACTGAAAGTGATGCATTTTGCTTAGATTACTTCCCAAACATTTTCTTGCTTGTCATGCTCCTCTTTGGAGCCCAAGAAATTGCACACTTTGCCTCTGCATGAAAAGTCCGTCTTGAACTTTACTGTACACTGTTTTTCTTTCTAATTAAGTGTTTCCTACTTAAATCTTTCAGCCTTGTTGTCTTTTAATGCCTCATGTTCTGCATCACTGAATTTTACTTTTATTCATCATCAGTTTGATCGTTAAGTCAATTAATGTTCCCTTTTGCTTAGTAGTTTTTCTGCCATTATTTATTCTTGTTCACAGTAATTAAGGTCCTGTCCTGGTAAACTTACCACTGATTTCTTTTCTGTCTTACTTCTTACTTCCTTAATTCTTACTTTCTTTTTATAACTCCTGTCTGTCTCCTTTTTTCTGACTTTCAGTGTATTCATGTTTGTCTTTGTATTCACGTGTTTATCCACCCTCTCACCAGGGTTACTCTCACTGAAGGCTGTTTCTCATCTCCACATGCCCTGTTTGACACATGGCTAAATACAGTTGAGCCACTCTGCATTTTTAACCCAGGTCTTTGTGTATCTGCTCTCTCCTCTGTCGTTTGCTTGTCTTCAAACTCCCTCGAAGGCTGCATCATATCTTACAGCGCAGTTCTGATCAAAGGAAATGATACCAAATGTTCTGCAGATTTCGTTTTTCTTGTAATTTGAATGTTTGTTGTTCTTTTAAATGTGAAACCCTATCATGTTTAGCTGAGAATTTGTGACTTTCACTCTCTCTATCACACACACACACGCACACACACACACACACACACACATTCAAATATTGTCAATAAGCAGGGACCACACACACACACTTAAAATGAATGTGCTATGCCTGATGGATTGTTTGACTTCATGGTGACATCAGTACTTTCCCAGCAATAAACTAGATCCTCTTAACAGAACCTGATATCCCAAAATACTTTATTCATTAAAGCAGGGAAAGAAAAATACAGCTTTCAGATATTCTCACAACTCTGTTTTTACCACCAGCTGGGAGGATAATGTGAATCTATTTTTTTTTAATGCTGTATAATTTAGTTTTATAGCTTTTTTTCCCTGACCTTCCCTTAGATTTGTGTGTGTCTTCTTCTCCCAAGTTTCCCCTTAATTGATTCTTACCACATTCCAGTGAGCTGCATGCCAAGAAGCCGACCTGCTGAAGAGCACAGGTAAAGATCCAGGAAATAATCCAGCGCCGTAGATTTGTGAGAATTTGTAGCTAAGACTTGGATCTGACTCCTGATCCTTCCAGCTGGAGCAGCAGAGGAGTGTACAGTATAAGCTGAAGAAAAACTCACTCAGAAAAACCTACAATTCAACATAAAAGCTCAGCAAGATGATTAACCTGTGAGGTCACAAATTAAAGACAGAAACGGAGGAAAATTTGAAACCACAGATGCCAAAATGCGTGACTTACAGTATAAATTGTCTAGAACTCTCTTCGGGCCCCAAACAGGCTAAATTACTGCATAATTCATTATGATCAAATCGTCATTGTTGCTTTCTTAAATTGGCAAGACCTCGTGTCAAATCGGCCTCCAGTCTCTCTCATGTCAGCACTGGGTTTTTGGTTTTTTTTTTTTTTAAAAATCAAGCCATTCTCCGAACACATATCATATGCATGAATAACAGCGGACGAATATCCTGATTCATCCTGTATCATTCATTCCTATTACTCACCAGACGACCTGCGAGACACTGCACCGCCCTGCACTTTCTCGTCCCACAGGAAGCGCTTCACCCTGAGATCAATTCAAGAAAGATATGAAGACACTATTTCATGTTGCTGTTATTTTGCTGGATGTTGTGCTGTAGCCCCTGGTTGTTAATTTGCAGACGTTCGGAGATGAACACCAGCCATTACCACCGCTGTGTTTTTGCCTGTGGACTCCAGTTAAATTATTGTATGTTTCCTGTTATGAGACTGCGAGTATAGCACCATGCTGTACTAGTGCTTTATGCTCCATGTCCTCATGTGACCTCAGCAGTACCGGGCGATACGGCTTCAGAGGACATGGCATTGATGTAATTACACATCTGTTGGTATTTAATCCCGCTTTCATCCTTAATTCCCATTTTCGCCATGTGAAATATTTACTCAGGTCAGTTATAATCACAGTGTTGCTGGTGTGGACGCTGACCTGCACACAGACCCGCCACGCCCCGTAACTCCACCGTGCTGTATTTACCTCCACAGATGGAGCAAAGATACATCTGCGTGTCATCTTTGGCTCGTCAGTTTTTCATGATGCTTGGATGAGTGAAAGCTGCACAGCGGTATATATCGTGAGAGGTTTCGATGTCATCTTCCCTCTTCTATACACAAGTGCACCCTATCATTTTATCCCATTGCAGAGATCCCCAAAATTATATCGTGAAACTGTATATAGCTCTCTTCTCCTGTTTTGCATTATGGTATATGCGACAACTATGTGCTACATCCTCTGTATATTATACTTGTGCTACGAGGCATGCAGGTCCAAGCAAGGAGAAAGCCCTCATTTTATCGTAATAACCTGCCACAGTAGCTTTTCCCACACACGGTGTTCAAGGTGGACTCCGGCCCTCCGGGTACGATCATGTATGCAGGCAGTGGCCCAAGATAACGCTATAGTGAAACCTCAACTGCCGAACCACCCTGTGTGTTCCTCATTCCATCCATGTTGTCCAGTCTCAACCAGACTGACAGCTGCGCCTTCACTTTCTCTGTGATTTCAACCTCAGAATTTCGACCATAAATTGGGTTCCCATGTGAAGGGAAAAAAACATCCACCCCATGCTGATGTAACCCCTAATTACAATTGATGTTTTTCCATGGATTCTGACCAAAATGTTGCACTGCAGACTTTACACATGGACAGTATGTGGAGGGAAATGACAATTTTGTTCGCCGCAAATGTATTCCAATCTTCTAATGGGATTTTCATGACAAATGCAGTCCCAGGAGATGATGTGATTCTGATTACTTATAATTGTCCATGACGTTTTACCAGACTTGATGTACAGCCTTCCTATCAGCCTGTGTGTTCACATTCTCTGTACTATCGTCCTCAGCTTTGTGGGTGTCCCAAAAAACTGAGAAAAGTTTCACAGTCATCAGTTTTCAATTTGAAAACACACAGAACGTTTTTATTTATCAATGTATAGTTTACTCTCCTGTAATTCATCATTTATCATTTTGTTACCTTTTTAATCTTGTTATATTTTTGTGAAGCTACACTAAGCAAATATGAGATCAATCATCAAATGACTATGTGTTATATGGGTCGCTTGTAGTGATCAACCCACTGAGCCTTTCTGCTCATTGTTTTGTTTTGGTTTACTCTCACCGCTCTCATCAACCTCAGCTGTTTCCATAAGCTCTGATGAATCTACCTTCCCTGTTCCAAACAATAAACTGAGATAGTTTTTGACTAACTCATGAACACAGTGGAGATTGTGGCATCTAAAAAGTCTGCTGTTTCCCTCAGGAGTTGGTGGAGACCAAAACAGAGGTAAAAGGAAAGTGGATGTAGGACTTACATTCACCATCACATTAATGATATTGCTCTGCATCTGCTTAATAGGCAGCGGTTCACCTTAACCACTTCATAGATGATAATGTTTCAGTGTGTTTACAGCTTTTTCAGTTGCCCCCCGTGTTGGCAAAAAATGAATGCTACTTTGAAGCTATGTAAGTGATTAATAATTATTTTTTAAAAATGTCCTCCAAACCATTCCTCATTGAAGTGAATGGACTTTGGTTTGTGTGAAGAAGTTAATACTCCCACCGTCATTTTAGGCATATTTCCTGCCATATGAAGCAACAAATCCAATGATAACAATAAGAACAAAATAACTAATTGAAATACTGAGCAAAATTCTAGGGGAGGTGCGAAGTTTTAAAAAGAAATACTAGTCATGTTTATATTCAGCGCTATTCACCGAAATGCATCATGTGTATCCTTGAGGTCTAACAGACGTGTGATTTCCTTCCTTATGAAACATTTGCATCATTACATCCATTTGCTAATAGCTCTCAGTCTTCTCCTTCCTGCCTTTACTGGCACATTGCAGAGATTTCTTGGTGCGTTATCCCCACCTGATGAGTGGGATAGTGTGAAACCATTAGCAAGAATGTGTTTTCGGATCACCACCAAGATAAACAAACCTATAGAGGAGACCCAGACCCACCCATAGAAAAACAGCTCCACAGCGCTACTACAGGTCAAAACCTCATGACTCCCACATTCAAATCCTAGCACCACCCAGTGTCTCGAACCTCACCTATTACCTGAAGCATTTGATTGGTCGAGTTTGTTTGAGTTGGTACACAGCCTTGGAAATCTCTCTGCCTCTCTATGGGACAATGATAGACCCCCCAATGTTCAATCTTTTGCCTCTCTCTTCCCCTCACAGTTAATTGTTGCAGTTTTAATTACCCTAAAATCCTACACGCTTTGGCTCTTACACGCACACATTCAGATTAACTGATTTGTTCTTCTCATGCTCCCAGGGTTCAGGAGGATTTTAGGCTCCTTTTCTAGTGTGTGATATGCAACTGTGCTGTGATTCATGCCCATAAGCAGACGTCATTGGGGCTGACAATGTCGCGCCTCTGATACAAGCGGGCAATTATTAATTCCTGTCTCTTGACCTTTGACTCCTTTGAGTGATGTCTTGTGTCGCCGGCAGTGCCTGGGTGACGACTGATGTTATCACCGTCATGAATTAGTGACAATGTGAGGATGTGAGTCACAGGAACGGGGACATTTAGCCCCTTGTGACCTGCTGTTGCATTAGAAATAGACCGGAGGATCCTTCTTTATTCACATAATGTTTAAGATTAAGTGATTTTTGACATTATAAATCTGCGTAATTCTTCTGTCTGTTGTTCAATAATTCATTTCAGTTTTACACAGAAGAGAAAAACAGATTGTTACACTTTTAATCAGGATTGCTTCTTCTTTTGCTTTTTTATCTATTTCCTGTCATTTATTTTGACATTTGTTATTTTATTGCTATTTTTTTATAAAATGATTCTGAAAGCATTCTTTGATGAAAACATGACCTTGTTTTACTGAGGAAGCAGTTTCCATTGTCCTCTCATGATCTATACACTTTCACATGGTCTTGGTTTCGGCCACATGGATCTTTTACCCCAGGCTGCACGAGGCAGTCGCAAATCAGTGATGCAAATCAATATTCTGCCCTTATGCCTTCAAGGTTTCTACATTCTTGCTTTCTCTTTGATGTAGATATTCTATGTTAAGTGAATAATGATGCTCCCACAGTGTGGAGATATTGAGCTCTGTCTATTCAAGCTCTTCAGGCTGATGTTGGATGACACAGGCCTTTCAAACCTGGAGTTAGACTCAGCATGGCATCTGGTTGATCTATGCCAGATAAGACCTCAATATCATTCTCACCTGGCCCCTGGGTGATTTCATGAAGTATTCACTGTCCCTCAAGCACACACAGCATTTACTGCACAGAAAACTGTTCTAATATTTTAATATTCCTACACCTAATGACCTCTTTTGTGCAGTGGGAGCACATAATCACAATTAACAAACTCTCCCTCTGCAGTGGAGGGAGACGCACCAGTGGCTACAGTGGAGATGAAACATCCAGATAGCGTGACACACATGTGACAGGGCCGGCATCCAAACAAAATAATGATGTGCTGGCCTGAGCAGAAGCGATGGAAAACAGCTTGCTCTGGTTTAGACGCTGACCGGTGTGTGTCCCCCATTGAAAGCAGAGCAGCGAAGAGTCAACAGCAGTCGCACCACTCACAATATAACAATAAAATGGCTCATATATCCAGTCTTTCTCCTCCCTCCAAAGTGATAATCAAGCTCAGCGGAGAAGCAATAAAAGCAGCAACAGATGGAGAGTTTACAGTGGAACGCATGGACATTATACCGTACGGCAAAACAGACAACAGCAGAGCACAGAGAAAAGGAGACAATGGTTTTATTTTGTTAGCTAAAGGGCACATTTCACTGACAGCAGATCAGTGAAAGCAACTGACAGAGATAAACACAGCATGCTCTTGTGTGCATCCTGAAGGTTTCACACATGTGATTTTGATGAAAAGCAGACCAGAATTCTAACCATGTGGATCGCATATTGTTTGACTCGAGACCTAAAACCGCAATCAAACGCTGATCTAGATGCTGATCTTTATTCTCGCTCAGCTAATTATGCACCCTGTGTTTATGGTTTCAAGACATATAGCGTTTCAAAACCAGGCCGCATATAGCATTTCTTCAAACACATGCACACATGTCACGGTTGCCAGTCACAAAAGAAGACCGTGCGTGTTAGACTGAAGCCGAACCATCCAAACATTTTGTTAAAGCGAGAAGCTGAGATCAAGTCGAAAAGGCTTGTAGGTGCTACGATACCTGTTGGACAAGTTTGAGGAGGAGAGGAACTTATATCACCATCTGTCATATTAAATGTTACAACCTCTTCAGTGTGGCGTAAAGATGGTCTTACATGGTCGACTTAAACTCAGGAATATGACCTTGAACTCCTTGAAACACTATTTAAGGGATGACCGCTTCCTCCAAAGATATTCGCTAATATTGTGTTTAGATTACAGTGGTAAGGAGCACTGTGGTGTTTATTCAGCCCTGTATGAAAAAATGCATCTTCCTCATTCATTTGAGAGAGGCTAATCTGTCAATGCAGCAAAGGGCCAATGTGAAGCAAAAAAAAAAAACAAAACAAAAAACAGCGTGATTTAACCTGCCTTAGCTTTCTCTGGACACGTGGTGACAACACAATGGTTTTGTTGCAGGAAAGCCAAAAGGTCTAATGTTTATTTGAAAACTGTCGTGAAAAAAGATAAAAGTGTTGCCGATGTGTGTTTTCAAGTCTGAAAAGTTTCTAACACGTCAGTCCAGAGTCTCCTGAAAACTGAGACATTGTCATCCTTTAAATGAATCCCATCAGGGAAGAAATGTTTCATCTTAGGATAAAGCCACATAGATGTTTTCCTCTTGTCAGTTTGATCCAAACATGGAGGTCAATATGCAACAAAGGTCCCTGACTTGAGTTGAGCACATGAATTTGTGGCATTCGCTGTAACAAAGAGCAGTATAGAGGTGCTGCATGAAAGAGTCTTAAAACCCAGAAATTAGCATTTTATCACTTTGTCTTCATCCCTTGTCACTGGCTTTTAGTCGAGGGAACCAGGGTGATGCTAACCGTCATCCCTGCAGCACTCTATACCTGTATAGAAGCATCCCCATTCATTTATCCACTCAATATATCGGGTTTTTCTTATCACAATATTGTCACTCCTGTCAGAGTTGAACACAAGACAAAAGACAAAAGCTTCTGTATTTCCATCCCTTACTTCCTCCCTCCCTCCCCATTTAAACATTCTTGGTTTAGTCGTTGACATGACTGTGCGTGAAATCTCCACAGGGAAAAAGTTCAGGATGCCTGCCTGGCAGAGTAATTGGACAATAATGTTGTCAGACCTCTGTTTCCTCCTGTGGTGATGTGTTGTATTTGTGGTATAGAGTGGTCTAATGTAGAGGAGATACACAATAGCTCCAAGAAATAAACAGGGTAATGTTTTGAGTTGGTGCAGACCACCACCTTATAAGTCATGTCAGCTAAAGTCTGTTGAGGGGAGGTGGAAAAAGAGAGGTGGAGTGTGAGAGACACAGGCTTCCTTTTGGCAGATCACACACTACATCATGTTTTCTTGGCAAAGCTACAATGTATTCTCTGAACAGAAGTTAATCCACTCTGTTGACACTTTGGATGGGGCGAGAGCTTCCTTCCTTACGTACAGACATACCTTTTTCGTGAACGTGATACCTCAGTAACACCTTGAGGAAATTTCTTCAAATTTGGCACAAATTTTTACTTGCACTCAACAATGAACTGGTAAGATTTTGGTGGTCAATGGTCAAAATTCAAGGTCATGGTGATCTCACGTTCTTGTGAATAAAAAACATCAGGAAAGCCCAGAGGATGTTTCATCACATCTGGCACAAACATTCATTTGGACTCAAGGATAAAGTAATTAGATGTTGGTGATCAAAGGTCACTGTAAAATTAACACTGATTAAATCTAGTTTGGGACTGTCTCAGATGCTTTCCATTGGGCTTTCTCACAGCATTTTGACTCGTCTTAGTAGGAAAAAAGCGTCTTTACTATGGAGCTTGGGCCCTGAAACTGAAGCAGCAAATGGTTTAATTATTGACATCTCTGCTTTTCCCACTATGACAAGTCAAAAATGTCCTCTATGAAAAATCTAGAGAAGAATCTCTACACTTCTTTGTGTTTTCTTTTGCTTTTTTATTCAGAGGTGGGGAAGTTAATCCAACACACTTTGACACACTTGAAACCAACCACTTAGTCCTTAGCCTTGAAGCGTTTTCTCTTGAAAAATACTGCTTAAAAACACTCTGAATAAAACAGGTGTTTCCAATATCTTGATCTCCCAGTTTGTGTCAATGAGGGGAGACTAAATATTCAAAACGCTTTTTAGTTTAATGCGATACAATTCAACAACAGTACACAGCCTCCAAAATGACATTAAACTTGAATCAACACCTCTGTAAAATAGATAGAATAAAATATTATATATTATTTATTATAACCTTCATGAAATTAGGTTTCATTACTAATCTGTTGGACCAAACTGCAAACTAAATGTATACAATACCTAAACATTAAGTCCAGTTTGCACACCTTGTCTTCTTATGAGTACGATATACAATAAATGCAGCTCTACAAAGCCTTAAATATAAAGGAACACCAAGTACTAGAAGTACGAGTGTGGTGGTAGAGGTGTAGTTCAGATTCATGATACTCTGTACCACAATTCATCATTTATCTGTCTTTAGATCATGACAAAGCAGTAGTAGTAACACCAGCAGAAAGCGGTGTGCGTACGTGCGTGCATGTGTGTGTGTGTGTGTGTGTGTGTGTGGAGCTGCAGCGTCTGCGAGAGTCAGCTGTCTGGATAATTACAATCTTCTCACCTCCCTGCTCGCATGCCAAACGTTCCTCCACTGATTACTACGTCCTCCTCTCACTTGATCACAAAGCTTCCACACCCACTCTGCTATTAACCATCCAGCTTAATAAAAATGTTCTAATTATACAACAAACGTGACTGCGACAGTGCACCTACTACTGCTACCAACATCGCTGCTACAGCTACAGCTACAGCTACAGTTCAGTGGATCATCAAACTCATGTAGGTTGAGCAGAGGTTAATTTGTAGCATTTCACAAGCAATTAAACGGAGGGCTACTGTGATCATGATTGAATTAATTTTTCATTTACATGAATCACAACGGTGCAAGTGACTTCAGAAGCTTGTTTGTGTCATTTTCTGTTTTATATTTGTTTCTTTTTCCTTTTTATGAATACAGGAAGCTGTTAACATGATTTAGACACATTATCACCTTATGTAATTAATATGGAGCGTTGAGGCAAACACTTTTTAAACCTCCGGCATCACAGATGAAAATTAGATTTAATTTGTCGAGAGTTGATGAGTCATGTTTCTGGCCACCTAACAAATGAAGCTATTATGCCTCTTTCATTCACAATTCCTTCTCGCTCTCTCCCTCTTTCACCCCACTTCTTCTAATCAGCTGACTTCAGGTGTTTTCGGTTACCAATCAGATTTCGCCAATATTTCAACCAGCTAATCACGTTGTTGCTGTCAAACTTTAAAATTCGTTCTCCCCTCTTCTGCTCTCAGCTGTCATTTCACCCTCCTCCACCCCATTCACCTCCAGTCTTCACATCCAGTGCCAGGTCGAGCTAATCAGAGTCCACTCCTCATCAGATCCAGATGTCCAATACTTTCTTCTTCCCATCACCACCACCAGTGTCTATAGGCCCCCTGGGGGTTTCCTATACTTCGCTCAGCCTCAACCCCTTTTCACATATGATCACAATGGGGTCTAATTGCAAAAGACTCTGGCATCAGAATGAAGTCTCTCCTGACTGAAGTCCAATATTCACTCTCCTTTTAGCTCTGTTTCAGTCTCCGCCAATTCATGAGTAAATTATCTGGCTTTTTCACTGTTCACCAGCTAGCTGCTAACTTTGTCTGTATGCTGTTTAGAGCCGGGTACATAGTGTACAGTCGGTTTGTCAGATCTTTTGTCTCTGAAATCTGGTGAAGCTAAACTGAAACAGGAAATCAAAACAAGGAGCTCAAAGACACCAAAACACTCTGTAAAGCAGAGAGGGGACTGCAGAAGTGATAACTCTCTGTGTTTGTCACTTTGACAGCCCCTCTCATATTACATGTGTTAATTTCTTAAACGTTAGTGTAAAATTTTGATGAGTGGAACTTTAGTAGCAGACGGTATAAAGGTGACAAAAAACTGACACTGCCCTCTGGTGCAAATACACTCATTGTTGTCAAGCAAAAATAAAAAATATGATTTCCAGGATGTTACAGAAAATTATGAATGATACAAATATGTTTATTCAATGGTGCTATTTTAAAAGGTATATGTGTATACAGATCCATAATGTGTGAGCTACAGTATGTATGTGAATGGGGAAGATTAGGGAGGCAAGTGTGAATTTATGACTTAAGGACAATAATGGATCAGTAAATCTTTCCAAAGCTAATCTTATATCCAGTCATATAAAGATGTAGGATTACTGCTCAGCTCTGGATCACAAAGACATTAGTAAAAACAATCCACTTGGAACAAAATGGCTAAAAACAAAGCAAGCCAAATCTAAGAGCTTATGGGCATACAGTGATCGGTCTTACATGACATGTTTACACACAATGTGTCGTGGCCCGCGCCAAGGCTTGGCTCATGATGCTGCGGTTGAAATAAAACATTGATGCTGTTTTCCATATCTTTATACACCATGAAACCCCAGTCAAGAACACATGGGCTGAGCAAGAAACCTCAAATTTCTTAAACATCACAACAATGTAGTGGAGATTTTTATAAAAGGAAACAGTTCTTGAGTAGCCACTCAGTTTGGCGATGGATGAAGGAATATTGATGAAAAAGATAAACAGCAGGCACCAGAACAGTGCTGGATTTGATGTACTGTGATGTTTATTGTTGGCAGTATTTTGAGACAGAAGTTATCAGTCCCTCAGAGAACACATCAAATAAGGTCTTTCGGATGGACTTAATTTAAACGCTTATTTGCGCCAAAGTACATAAATGTCTCTAAGTCGTTTTGTATTATTCTTCAGATGGATTCATTTTCCCATTAAACCTTTACAATACTGTGAGTGCATAGACTATATGAAGCTGGATGTAGCCTCGGTGACATAACCCATAGGTTTCTGAGGAGTGGGCTGCTCCACTGTAGCCATCTTGGCAGTTTTTGTCTCTGCCTAATTCCCCTGTCTTATTCAAAGATGGAGAGAGGTGGGGTAGTGTAGAGCCAACACTTCAGTGAATGCTGGTTTGTGGCAAGGATTCGCTGACCCACCTGTCACTCAGTGCAACACACTTTAAATTATGCATAATTTAATTCTTAATACAATGTAAAAAAAGTAAATAAAAAGTGCTCATTAGAGGAACTGCAGTTTTTGGTACTTGCATGTTGGTTTTATTATCTAGCCGTGGAGGTTGCCACTTGGTTGAACTACAGGATCTTCATAGAGTCTGCATTTAGCAGACATTTCATTAAACATCACCTCAGGGGGAAGTTGCTCAAGCTGACAGTATAGAATGTGTGATTGAAATAGATATCCTTCCACAACGCCCAGAGGCAGCCCCTCTGCAGGTGTGAGCTCAAATCACTTGCTGTTTTCTTATGTATTATAGTAGCCAAGAGTTATAAGATTGGCTGATTTGACATTTATGTAATGACCAACAATAACAGATATATAATAAACATATGGTAGAACAGCTTCATCTATCAGAGTAAACTAATTGTTTTGAAATTGAAATTTTATATTTTTTAGATAACTTAATTATAACATGAATACTACTACTGTTACTATATATAATATTATAATAGTTTTATCTTCTGAAAGGTTTTCCTTGAATTTTCATTCCTGGTACAAGCAATAGAGATATTTTGAATCCAGTAGATACCATTTTAAAGTGAGAGCAGTTATGCAGTTATGCAGTTATGCAGTTATGCATCATGCTCACAAGACGAGTCTTCAGCCATGCTAGCAGCTCTGTGTGGCTATAATCAGGTGCAGTGCTTTGAACTAAATGCTAATGTCAATATGCTATCATGATTACAGCCACAATGTTTTGCAGGTATAATGTTTACCATTTTCACCATCTCAGATTAATGCATTTATATGGCCCCTAGGGGGCGCTGCAATAAGTTAAAATGCATTTTGGCATTGAACCATTGATGTGTTTGTCTTAAGAACACAAATTTTGTTTATGGTAATATCTTCAAAGGTTAAAGCATGACAACTTGTCAAATCACCCTAATTGATGCAGCTGCTATTCTAGATTTTATCGGAAAGCCTTTTTTTGCTGAACCTTGAACAACCTTTGTTTAATCTTTACCAAAGTTGACACAGATCATCATCAGACAAGACTCACGAAAGTTATGACAAGGAATATTCAAATTTTGATTTTCAACAGCATTCAACCATAAGAGCAAATTGAAACTGGCTGCAAAGGTGCCAAACAAGAAATCAATCAATCTTTAATCAACTTATATTCTGAAACAACTCTGGCCTGTTTGGTTGTTTGGCCCCCCACATCGCTGCTTGCAGCCACATTTACCTACATGAGTTTGAGGGGATACATTTAAAAAATACCAAATGTAGCGTGTAGACATAGTTTAGTAGCAGTATTGGTAGCTAGGTAACTATATATAGATAACTAGTTTAGTACAAGTGGTGGTGCGCAGCTCGATTGTAATAATAATAACACTATATTATTGAAAGACCTGACAAAAATGTGTCCGTCATATTTAACCATGTGATTGTCCACATTGATTTGACAGAGCAGCAGACTTTAAATGATACATATGCGACTGCTTCTTCACAAACGTCAATATGACAGCACAGAGCTCAGAGCTTTTTTTGGGCTCTCCAGTTAAACTATTTAAGAGAAAAGCAGAAAAAGCACATAGCGGCCAGACTCTGCATTTTCATTTGTAACAAATTCCATCAGCTCATCAGTCATCAACCGGCAACCCCATTGCCTGCTTACAGTAGAAAACACTACCCAACACATACAAACATGCCAGCAAACATGTAGACACAGACACACTAACACTCACAGATGTTTAGTCAACAACTTCCCATTTTTGGCAGTCTGGTTTCCACTCTTCACACTGACCTGCCAGTCCCCATCTCATAGGGAACCTCGTCTTTAGCTGTGACAGACTGTGTAATTATGTCGAAGATGCTTTCAGGCTGCTTTACAAGATGCCTCTAAAACATTTACACTCAGCAAAGGTGCATATTAGTGTCCCACACCTTGCAACATTCACACACATGCTCACAAACTCACATAAACTTTACAGTAAACCTCAGCCTTGAGCCAGCCCCGCTCAGCTTGCATCCTGTCAGCCTCTCCCCACCACTAGCAGGCTGACAAACTTGGAAACGTGCTGACAATGTTCCATGGAGCATTCCCTAGACTCGGCCTTTATGGGAATGTTTGATGTGTGGGTCCACGAGGAGCAATCTGTTAATCCCACACCTAAATACAGAGAGCCAACTGTTTCTGTTGGACCGAAATGTTAGTTTATTGGTGAACGTGTGTGTGCATGAGTGTGTGTGAGTCTATGCACACCTGCTCTTCTGGTGTGTATGCATATTGGTAGAGGAATTTTCAGTACAATTTCACAAAAGGCAGATGATGCATTCACTTAGCATGTTTAAGCAGCCAAAGGGTAAACATACTGTATTCCTTGACCGTGGACATTTCCTGTACAGTAAATGTGGAACCCCAACTTGGGCCTCATGGCTCCGGGGCGAGACTCCCCCTCTGTCTTTGAAAAACTTGGTTCACAGCTGCGCTTCAAAGGATGACATGCTGAGCTGCATCAAGTAGAATATGCTTTCAGTTATGGACACATTTCGGCCATTCTGGCCTATTAATCACTTTAATACCCTGTAGTGAAAAATCTGTCTCCTAAACTAATGACTCCCAACCAGGGTTACTTAACATAATTAAGTAGCTGCCAGGAGTTAAATGGAAAGGGTATGGAGTGGCTCAACTAATATTTAAAAAAATTTATAAATTCTGAAATATTTGTGTTCAGGAGGAAAATAAATAATCACTAAACTAGATCCATCCAAATTGGTGTAATGTGGATCCTATCTTAAGTTACTAGCTTCAATAGACTGACTGTGCAGTACACACCTCCCTCCAACCTGAGTCAGTTACAGCATTAAAAGCCTTGTTTTGTCAGTAAGAGAAAAAGGAAAACTACCTAAAAGTAATCAATAGTTTAAATAGTTTAAAATAATTAGCCAACAGTAATGGATAAACAATTGAATTATATAAAATCTTAATGGATAAGAATGTGCAATAATTCAGTAATGGAAATGGTAAAAATAGATCACTAAAAATGGTAAAAGACTTAAACAATGGGAAAACACCTTGAAATACGGACCTGAAACTAACTGTTAAATTAGCTAAATGGAATATAAACATAAAAACAAATAATTAGTTAAAAGTATTGGATAAATAATTTTAATAGTTAGCTAAACGTAAACAGTTTAAAGGAGCTATTTATAAGTTTTGCTATTGCTACATTGCTAGCATTAGTATTAAAAGCAGTTTACTTACCAGTCTAGAAGAAATGTTGTGATATCAGCATCAAACTTCAGTCCTTTACTCAACAAGAGCTGCCTCCAGTGGTGGAAAACAAAGTGTTACCTCTTTGTCTCTATCACTACTTTTCTTCTACTGAAGTTAGCATGCTAACCAGCTAGCCCCGCCCTGTCTCGTCACTTTCCGATAGCGACTCACTGTAGCCTCCAATCTGCCCTGAAGACATAGTGCTACTCAAAGGAAATATTATAACTTCTTGTCTTGTTAACACATCAATGGCCGAAGCTCTTGCCAACGACAATCACCACCAAGAAACAACATTCAGCGGCACAGAAAACTTACAAACAGCCCCTTTAAATAGTTAACTAAACGTAGTGGATAAGGGGTTGAAAGATCCAACTCCAAGTAGTAGTACAAATGCAAACTTGACCAAACTGAAAACTAAAAAAAAATGACAATTCAATTCTTTAAAAACCTTAAAAGAACACAGGACAGATGGTGGTGGGTAGTGGGTGCACATTAGACAAAGAAGGTTGGGATTCACTGTCCTAAATTATCAGTTAAGTATCTTTGGCTTTAACAGGGCTTAACATGGCTGTTTTTATTTTCCTCAACCACATGGTATTGGTAGAAAATGAGATGATGGTCAGCTCATCATATTTCATAAAAGCTGTTAACTGACAACATCTGACTATACTCTCTCCTCTTCTTGCATATGGGACACAGCATTGTGTTGTTTTGTTTTCTTTGGCCGGTCTTACAGTCAAAGCGGCTTTTCAGCAGCTGTCCTCACATCCCCATGTGCCTAAATATTAATTTGTCTCAGAGGATTTGGTTTCTTCCCGCACAGCCTACACACAGCAGTGACAGGCCGGTGTAGTATAACCCCTAAAGGTTTTTCGCAGACACCTCCTGACATATAAGACCCTGTTGAGGATCAGCAGTTTGGCCGTGACAATCTGAACATTCCCTACCTGGGACAGTATTACATGATGTGCGGTGCACCCTGTCATTTTCTTCACCTAAAAGAAATGATGATAGGTACTTGCAGGAATCGAGACTTCAAACCAGTGTGATTCCCAGTGCTCGTGCCATGTTCCTGGATGCTGTGTTACAATACAGAAAGAGAAAGTTCTTCATGCAACCTTTTTTTTTTTTGGTTTTGTTTTACAGCCCTGAAAAGTAAAAACAAGCTGTAAAATGATACCAGCACAATTGCCCCCAAAATATGTACAAAACGCAAACATTGGAATATGAGAAAGTGTTGCCTGAGTGAAAATTCTGTTCACGTGGAAATAATTTGAAATGGCGACATCATTTAACATGTGTAAGGGTCCATTCTGGTTATCAGTGCGTGTGCTCACAATAGTGGAACCCAACAGATGCCATGATAAGCGTGTAATTATTTTTGTTTCGTACTTGGGACATTCAAAACACAGTCATCAGAGGCCAATGAGTATTACATACAGTTTTTTATGATCCTTGAGCTCAGTATGAGCAGCAGAATGATCTTACCATACAGCCAGCCTCTTCGACTTCATGACAAACATCTGGGAAGTGTTTCTGCAGCTTCAGCATCTTGTTTTGCTTTTGGATACTGGAATGGTAGGAGATCTGGGGTCTTGTTTATAACTGTTTTATTTGGTAAAGCCCAATAGAAGAAATGTTTGTGTCTTGGTGGCTTGGATACTGCCAGATTTCATCAATACTTTCAGCAAAACATAAAAGCAACACCAATAAGCCACGGGGATCATGATTTCGCTCATCAGACTTGTATTTCACAAGCATATTTGACTGTGAGAGCAATAGATACACACTCTGATTAGAGAAGAGATGATAAGCACATCTGATACTGTAGCACAGATAAATCCCGACTGAAGGAAGTGCTCCAGAATCTCCACAACATGACACTAAAGCCCAAGAATTACTGCCCGACTGTGTGTTCTCAAATACAGATCAGTGAACAGGGGTGAATCAGTGGGCAAGAATGCCACACAGATGTATTCTGGGATTAAATGGCAGTAGCGCAACCACTCATCTGGTTCCCATGTCTCTTGGAGAGCCAGAAAAGAAACAACAGCAAGTTTGTCAGCAAGCACAATGACTTTGAACTGTCTCCATCAATTACTGTGCTGAACTTGGAAGATGTTCTTTACCACTACAAATGCTATTTTGTTGCTCTTTTTTTTTCACTTTGCATTTTTTCCACACCATATCAGACAAATGGTAACAACAATAAACAACAGATCTCAGGAAGAGGCAATTTCTCAGTATTAGAGAAAAATCACTTAATGATCCTGCTGCTCAGATTACTCACGTAACATCTGATGTCTGAAAATGATTACGATGCTCAGCAAATATACAATCCTACATTTGTTTTTATTTACCGTGTCTGTCTCATTCCAACAGGCTCCGAATAATTTCAAGAAAATAGAAATATTCATAAATTAACAGGCCCGGCGTATTTAAATAGCTGTTTATTATCTGACCTGGCAGGCAGATTATGGCGAGGGAGGGAAAGCCAGATGATAGGAAACATTCGGCAGTATTCATTGTTACTGTTTCCAGTCAGATCTTAGATTCTTTCCTTTGACGAGATGATGTGTTGTTTGTGCACAAAGAAACAAATAATTGACTCTCTGCACAATCTGAAACAGCTTCTGTGATGCCAGTGTTGTGGTTGGAATCTTTGGATATGAATCTGTATATTGCAAAAATGAAATATATAAAGTGTATGTCTATACAAATCTGACAATATAATAGTGACAAATTTCAAACACTTGTCATCAAAGATTTAAGAGCAGCAAGCTAAATTCACATTTATTACACTCCTAAGGACAATACTATTTTCGTGAAAACAGATTAGCATATGTGTTTTTGCCATCCTGTCAACGCAATACCATGCTGGGACCCAGATATTTCGACATATTACATGTTGTTCCCTCGGGAGATTGAAATTCGAAATGGTTTGCAGAGCCAGAACCATCAGGCCCAGCTGGGTCACGATCAGCTTCCATACTGTGGAGTAAATGCTGAATTTAAAGCGCAGTGTCAGTGGAAGTTTGGATGTAAGATATGAACACAGTGATTCAAAAATTAACATTTTTTTCTTTTTCCAATAATATGGTTTCTTCACAC
Source organism: Seriola lalandi dorsalis (assembly GCF_002814215.2). NCBI lineage: Eukaryota > Metazoa > Chordata > Actinopteri > Carangiformes > Carangidae > Seriola > Seriola lalandi. The sequence goes on along the minus strand of NW_019524978.1, from coordinate 1,423,467 downwards.
TATTTAAAATCTTTATTTTTATTTGTTTATTTATTTCTTCAGTTTATCAGCTTCTAAACACAATAGCTGTTTATGAAGATTGAAATACAAGCTGTGCATGAGAGTGTCTGGAACATAGTCATTATACGGATGGACAGTGGTGAAGTGTATCAAAGAGAGGCTGAAACTGGGTCAATCCATTGTGACTGCTGGGAATCCAGTCTGACGCAGCCCCAGTTCTCCACCATAAACATTTCAAAGTCACCTTTCAAGTCTGCACAGGGCTTAGTTTTCACACCTAAAAGTTATAAACCTTTAAGGGATAGTTCGGGTTTTTTTGACATGGGGTTGAGTGAGGTACTGATGAATAGTCCGGACATTACCCGCAGTAGATTCTGTTCAGCGCAGTCCCAGTTAGGAAAGCCGACCGGGAGCACTGGCAGAGCGATGTGTTGCTGTGTATGGGGCCAGCTTTTTAAAAAACGGCCACCGAAACATTCCAATATCCGTTTAAATGTACGCTTCACGTAGAATATTTTCAGCGCTTTATCTTCCCGTGAAACCAACACTTTCCTTTGGCATTACATTTTTCAACCGCTGAACTAACATATTCCAGAGCACATGTGCACCTTGAGAGCGCACTGTATTACGCCGCTTTCTGATTTGCACAGCTGACCTGCGGCCTCACACAACCCACATCAAAACGCCTGAACTATCCCTTTAAGATTTCTGTTTCATTTGGCAACAGATGAGGTTACCGTTAGTAACGGTAGTAAACCTAGTGGCTAGTAGCAGTGATAAGGTACTGCTTTGTCTTAACTAGAGTGGAAACAACACACATCATTAACTGTGAATCTCTTGTTACAAAATGCAAATACATTGAATACACTGACATAAATGGTATCAAAAACGGGATTGATATAATGAAAATCTGAAGGATATAACTTGGGGTGGAGAAGCAACTTTAGGCACAACGGCCTGCTCAGTATGAAGTATCAACATCGGACTCAAGCAATAATTAAAACTGGGACCAGCAATAAATCTTAAAGTTAATGTAACATTCCCCAAACATAATTCAATCCAGTTGAGAGCAAAAAGCCATTTCCTGTCACTGGAATCAGTTCCTCTTTCTGACTGGCTGCAGTTTCACAGTCATTCATGCCTTCATTTTCTGGCCTGTTACTCTCATTAATCTGTGAAAGCTGTCTACTGATTTCTATGGCAACCTGCTCACTCACATCAGCCACTGACAACAGACAGGACAATGCCTTTCATCGCATGTATAAGACGGTGGTGGTGGGGGGGGGGGGTAATGTGTCTATGTGTGTGAGAAAGAGAAAATCCTTTCCCAGTGAGGGACAGGGGATTAGAGAGCATCTTTACAGTATATACTGAGGATACACATACAGGATATGCCCAAGTGATTTCTATGTATGAGTGTGTGTGTGTGTGTGTGTGTGTGTGTGTGTGTGTGTGTGTGTGTGTGCGTGCATTAGCCTGTGTTTCCAAGCAGCGGGGAAGCGAAGCGGAGGCTGACGTCAAGCAGCTGACCTTGGGTCTGGATGTGTTTACTGCTGTGTGAAGTGTCTGTTCTGGCCGATGGTGATGCAGCCTGCGAGTGTGCAAAACGCTGCTGCGTGTGCGTGAGGCCACACCGACATGCCAAGCGAGTAAAACACACACCATCACCACCCTTGTAGGGTGACGCATGAATACAAGCGAACAGAAATAGAAAGATACATAGCTACCTAAACACACACACACACACACACAAACACACACACACTTACTTCACACTTTCAGTTGGAGTACATAAACATCCAATTACAACCACAGCTTTGTTTATATCCTGATTATTAGGAGAGAGGATTCTTACTTTCCTGCTGAAACTCTCTGTTGTGTTGCATTATTGATGATTATCTGGGTGGTGTAAGCCAGTGGGGGCTTGTGTGACTTTATTTTGTTGATGTTTTCTCAGGCTGTTGTGTCATACTGTAGATCACACATCTTGCTCCCTCGTTGCTGCGGAGTTTGTTCAGGTGACATCACCGGAGAGATTGTTAAGTTGATCTACACGGGGTAAACAAATGAACAGAAACGCTTTACAATGCAATACGATATCCCCGCAGCAAAAAAACAAGTTGTGGAGTTGGTGAAACTTGTCACATTCACTTTTTAAAGACTTTCACAGCTGCTAATTCAAGTCGACGGCTGTTTCTGAGGATGCAGGCTGCACTGAGTGGGAGATGCAGGGTGTTTGTGAGGCTACAGCTCCTCTCAGTCAGAATGGGTTTTCCTGTGTTTGCCATGTGTTGTCATGATTTTTAGACTTACCTTGATCTAGAGAAAATCCTGTATCTCCAAAGTTTAACCTTTAAAAAAAAAGGCCTTCTTTTAGGCTTGATGAGCGAGCAAGTGTAAGAGAATCCATCATGTTTAAGTGAACTTAAGGAGATGGGAGGACTTTTTTTAACCAATAATGTGTCAATGTAATACTTTTTTTTTTTTGTTATTTGAAACAATGGACCCGTCACATTTCTAGCTAGTGACAGGTGATTTCAGGACTCGTTTCATCTTTTCTCTTCGTTTTATTTGAACTTTTATTTATAAAACAGTCGCATTTTAAAATGAAAACCTAGTACAAGGGGTCTTATATAAATGCACTCCAATACATATATGATATTATGCTTAAAGACAGAGGCTAAATCTGCATGTCCCTAACAAAAGGCTCAAGTGATGATCTATGTTGATAAGAATGTTATTTTGTTATAACATAATTGACTAGTTTGTTTACATGATTGGACAAGCAACTCTGCATGCTTTATTGTTAGTATTTTCAAACACATCATTATGTTTGGCTAACATAATGCTATCTCGAATAACTAGACTTACCCATATTCAAGAAAAACAGGACAGAGATGTTAACATTACCTGGCCTACACTTAGGCTACACTTAGCTAAGATTAGAGACATATACACTGTTTAATGCAAACTGTTCTTTACGCACTTTCTTTTGCGCTTCTATTTTTGGTTTTGTAAAGGCTAAAAATAAAACACTGCCCTCCAAACTCTTACATACAGGCTATCAGTCTTAATACAGCTCCATGCAAATCCATTCAAAATGTGGAGAAATCCAAAGCTTGAAAGATCTGATGTGCTTATGGTTGCAAAGCTATGATTGGACAATTGCTGTTCAGGGGCAGGGCTTAATGAATGGTTACTTAGCGGGTACTTAGTTGAGTAGTTCATTTTCAAGATAACATGAGGAAACTTACTGCTTGTAACTGAATTGTTGCACCTTATACCATTATGCCCAAGATTTACATCTTCACTATCAAAGATATGCTGACTGTAGAAACACAGTAACTGCAGAGTGAGAAAGTTTCTCATTTTCTCTCCAGTTCTGGACTCTGGGGTCCTTTAAAAGGAGGTTTGGGTTTTGCTGTGACAGGTTCTGGTCATGTGAAAGTGGTTTCACTGAATCTGAAATTTGGAACTCAATGGCCCTTCTAAATTTATACATTTTTCTGCAGTGACATGCAGTGAATGCATCACTGGCAAAAAACCTCTCCGTGTGAGAAACACTGTGATGTAGTAAGACAAATAGCCCAGGCTTAAGTCTTGGCTTTTGTCTTAATGCAATTTTTCATGGTTCATTGTTCAGTTCTGGGAGTATACAAGCCCTTAAAAATGAAACTGTTTGGCTTTACACTATGAATATCTTAAGAGAAAAAAATCCATCCTTGAATCATATTGGATAGTCACTGTATGTATCTAGTGGTCCAAAAGACAGTAGGGTCCAATAATCTCAGACCATTTGGGAAAGTGGTCTTTGATATGCTGTTTCCCTAAACTTTCCTTCTTACCCACGGCAGCCTTCAGGCTCCTTCCTTTACTCTACCTTTCCTTTAATTTTACTTAAGACCTTTTTGGTCTGTCAGGGGAAGGCATGTCTTTTTGTGTTTAGCATCAAACATCCATTAGGAACTGAGTTGCAATTCCTGCCCTGTCGTCTCCAGGGACTGATGAATCACACCCTCAGAGTGGAAATATTGTCACAAATAGGACACACTGTAGGTAATTGCTCAACATAAGTGATTCCTACTTCAGACTCGACACATTACCCAGACTAAACGCACACAAACAGACACAGAGTTTGGAGAGTGTGAGGAATCATGGGAAACTCTCTTCTTGTTGACTGGCATTGTGACTAGAGGGGTTTCCATGTTTCTCTGATGGCGGGAGAGCGACTCATATGAGAACAACGTGGTCCACACCTGGACATTTTTGCACTGTATAACTCAACACCACCTACATCCAATGACGCATTAAACTTCCAAGAGGCTTGGCAGGCTATAATGTTACAAATAGCAAGTTAGCAAGAAGACACAGAACCTATTGTATTTCTGTGAAAGGAAGCTTCCACTTTTTGCATTTATGACATGGGACAGCTCTTCTGAGTCTCTGACAAGCTGACAAGCTGTTGGCTTGCTGTTTTCATGATATGTTTACTGACTTACTGCGCAATACACAATGGAAATGAGTGTTTGCTAATCACAAGACCTCCAAAGAGTTGATTCAAACTAAATCAAATAAGTAAATCAGATTTAGTGCATAATTTAGCCAGGGATTTCAGGATTTAAGTTTTTAAAAAAGCAGTCACTGGAACAACTCAGAGATAAATTATGCACATCTATTGAGCAACTGGTTTTAAATGACCGATATTTGTCAGGCGGCGACTGTCTCCCAGGTTTGTTGCTAAGGGTTTAACTATTTGGTCAAAACTTTGGCCTGGCTACAGGTCTGCAGAGGCATATCTGTATGTCAGCCATAGTCCTCAGCTGGACTCTTAATGGTTGGTCCTTAGAGCCCAGAGAGTCAATCTGCTGTGGCGCTAATGGGTCCACACTCTTGCCATCACCTCATCACTCAGCTTCTGGGAAGTATGGTTAGAAAAAAAGGCCGTGAAATCCTTGCTAAGATTTTATTCTTCACCTTAATAATAATCGTCAGGGTCGTTTTGCTGCTGTGTAGTACAACCTGTAAACGCAGCAAGTTCTCTCCGTATTCATGCAGTTTGAGTGTTTCAAAGGCATCTCTATGGTTGCATCTGGATTTATTTACGGACTTATGAAGACGATTGTTTTCTTTTTGGATTAAAATAGTGAAACTTGAAGGTAGTGCCTATTTGAGAGATGTAATGACCCATTTGTTCTGTTCTGATGGACATCTCTTTCATTTGCATTTTATCCTGTCACTTCACCTGCACACAGCATTCAAGTTAAATTCTATATAATCTAAATATAATGAAATATACAAGACTCTTGCTGTGTCTCAAATCAGATACTTCAGTAAGTACACTCACATGTAGTATGTTTGAATTTCAATAGGGTAGTGTTGTCCCAAATCAAACAGTGTCATTGTGCACTCACCGTAAATTATGTTTGCAACATGTGATCACGATTGTCGCCTCCTGCTGGCGAACGAAAATGTTACTGTCATGGAAATAAGGACGCCATAAGCACTCACAAATTTGAAAATCCATTGGGGGCCCCTCCCCTTCTGCTACATAGCTAAGGCGGCGACTGTTGAGGGAGAGAAGTCTCCATCGTTTTACACTCGACTTCTTGAACAATTTGAGTGCCCCATCCAGGTACATGTAGTGCACTGCATGTTGCTGTAGTTGTCCGTGTGAACACACTCATGCACTCAAAACAACAAGTGTGAGCATGGAAGTATGTGGATTGAGACACAGCATAAGAGTCTACAGCCTTGCAAGTCACTGTGACACTGTACTTAGGCACAATATAGTCAAAATGGCATTGCTACCATGCTGATGTTTAGCAGGTAATGGGTTCACTGTCCTAGCACAGAAAGTGCAGCTAATGTCGGTAGGAATGATAAATGGTTTATTGTGGTGCTACACGAGAAGTCAGAGAATAACCAATTCAGGACTAGAGGGAAAATCAGGGGATCACTAAATTTGTCCACTTGGAATCATGAATGTCTGCACAAAGTTTCATTATAATCCACATCTGGCAAGATGTTTCAGTCTGTGCCAAAGCAGTGAACTAATGCCAACTGATATTACCATACTTCAACAACTGAATGATAGAAAAACTGGTGCGATGCCAACACACTTGTGCATGCTAATATGCTTTATCTATGGCTATCTATGGATTAGATGCAATTACAACACATACTTTCCATTTTGTCCATAATATACTCTCCATTTGACTATTGCATGTATAGTTATGAACCATAACATTGTAATCATTTTAATTTGTTTGTACTGCATATATTTCCTGTTACATGTTAATGTTATTCAGTATGTGTAACAAAAATTTTGCATGATGTTGTCCTGACCCAACTATCCCATAGTTCATTTTTAAGGCTTTATCCTCTTATATTTGAAGTGTGTGTAGTCTGGTAGCGTAAGATTTGTAGACACACAATAAATTTTTCCTGGACGGCCACTTACTCTTCCATTCCCACCGCTCTCCCTTAGCAGGTCTGCTCTCTTTCACTGTTGTGTTCCAGGTATTTGTCTAATAGCGAATAATTTCTCTTCTTCTTAAAACCTTTGATAGTGCAGTTTGATTCTCTCCTTTGAAAGGGGAACAAACAGTATCAAGTCTGTGTTTTACATAATGCAAACTCCAACCTTTTGCAGTTGGGAGGGTGGTATATTCCCTCAGCAGACAAATACAAAAAGCAAATAACTTTATAATGAGACGTCTGACATTTTATAATCGACCACAGTTTTTATTTTTGGCCAAGATGGCACTGTGTCTTGTTTTATTATTTGAGAAATAAAACAGTGGGAAGCTGCTATCCCTCAATAAAAAAAAGAATAATCAACCGCTTTCAGTCTGGACTGAATTTGTTAGTGTGTGCAGGCAAATGAACATAGGGAACTTTTATGTAACACCATGTAACAGTAGACACTGTGACCTTTCATGACAGCAATGCAAATGGCACACAGCGGACAGGTTGCAAAGAGTACAAAGAGATCAACAAGGACAAGAAAATTAGTTTTTGTGCAAAGTGACCTCTGCGTGATCAATCTGGCAGCTCTGTTCATGAATTACTTCTTCATTCACGCAGTCTGAGTCTCTGCCTTGTCTCTACATGCCGCATAGCTAGCCCCGTCCATGCGATGGAAAAAAGTGTCATCCACCCTTTCTTCCTCCCTTTAAAATGCAGACAGACAGCTGCACTCCATCACCTCGGGGTTTGAACTCAAGTGTAAGTATGGTTATTTTAACCCCCTGAGTGAGCCCTTCCTCTAACAATTGACACCACTATCCTCATCTCTCTTTTAGAGCAGCTACAGGCTATGGAGGAGCCTATTCCCTGACCCTGAGTTACAGTGTCACTGAGGGAAAGCCAGAGGTTTCCAAAGCAGGTCCATGCAAGCTGCAACTGACTCATTCAAACTCAAACAAAATCAGGTGCTGCCTTCACAATGATTTATCTTTTATGATCTGGAAATAAACTAGTTTAGTGTCTGAAGGGATGTTTTGGAGGACACAATGTTTCATGATGCACCAAACGTAATGTTTTAAATCTTTTCCTGCAGAGTCTCCATCGAGCTGGGCTAGTCGAACACCTTTGGCCAGAATAACCTTCCTCATTCATCTTGCTTTCTGGCAGCAGCCACTTGGAAATCTGCATCTGTGTCTGCACCGGTATTTCTCTCTAATCTTAGGGAGTGACCTTAGTGGGTTAGCATTCAAGTTGCTGTGTTTTCCCTGTCTTCACAGGCAGCTGAGATCGTGCCTTCACCCATTCTATCATCTCAATGAAGAAGTGTGAAGGTGAAGTGTGATTACATAGTGGAAGAAATGAGATTAATCATCTTGCAATGTGTTTATTTTTGACAGCGCTACTATGTCACGTTATCAGCATTACAGTTCATACAACTGTTGCCACCACATGCACCATGTGTTTTACATGGTCACCATCAAAATAAGAGCTGGTATACTCTGTGCTGGAATATGTAAACAATGTGATCTGAGGAAGAAAGTATGAGAACAAGGAGAGCATCAAACTGTGAGAGGGAGGTTTTTTTTCTGAGCTATAATGTTGACAGAACCTAAGCATTCACAGAGCAAGTACTTATTCTTTTTTTCACTTTTACTTGTCATCTTTTTTTATCACATTCTCGTACTTCCTTTGACAAATGATATTATTCCTCTTCTGGAATTTCTCCTGTAACTCTACACACATCAAGGACCTGTGAATACAGCGTGCAAGCTTTTCGCAAATCAGTGGATATAGTGGGTTTAACAACACATCTGTCATCTTTGTCAAAAATAAATAAGTTTGATTCATAGTGAATTGCCTGTCCACAGCCAAGACAGGCAGGTATCCACTTGAACAAGAGTGTATAGTTTAGTGTATGAACTAAATGGGAGTCATTGTTGGGAGATCTATGTGCGTATCTAAGTGCATTCATGCGTTCATGGTCTTGCACATTCCAGTGATCATAATACAGTGCATGTAGAGACATATGTAGCTACATGAGTGTATGGACACATAAGCTATCAAATTGATTCATAACTGACTCACTTTGTAAAGATCATACAAAAATGCATATCCAGCCCTCCTCAACTTCATCATGACCCCATTGCACCCTAAAAAGGGAGCTATATTAACGATTGATAAATCATCCATTTAATAAATTTACTAAAGCTAATTCATTAATACAGGCGTGACGACCCCTTCAATGACCTGATCAACCACTTGGGGTGCAGGGCATCTGGACAACAGTCTAGTTGTTCTTTCTTATATTCACAACTGGAGAACTAACAGATTGTTAAAAAATCTCATTATTAATGATGGCTTTGAGAGACACCATTTTAATTTTATACAGAGCAGGGAGAACTGAACATGTGCTAAACACAACATTGATATATCAACCTTAAAGTTGATCACTTGCAGATTTGCAGTTTCCTATTTAGGGGGCTGACATGCAGATATGAAGCAACATTTGCATTCATCTGGATCACGTAAGTCCAATATTCACTTTGTTTGTCCCCACTAAATCCAGATGGAAATATCTGGCTCCTACAGGAGCTATTTGTAATTTTTGCTATTGCTACATAGCCAACATTAGTATTAACAGCTGTTTATGTACCAGTGCAGAGGAAAATTGTGAGTTCAGCATCAAACTTCATTCCTTTACTCACCAAGAGCTGTCTCCAACGGTGGAAACACCACAGCGATGGCTGAAGCTCTCTTCAAGTGGCAATCACCACCACGCGCTCCCTTCAAGAAAGCCCTTTAAACTGCCAAATGCTCCGCTATGCTCACAAGCTTACTGCTAACTTTGTCAATTTTCCATTTGTTCCTAGGCTGTCAGCATATACTTGGTTTACTGGAACTTTTTTGTTGATAAAAGCTGCCTGCTGCACCTGTCGTTGAATTATAATTCTTTATGGGTTTGTCAGTAGAGTGACACCTTTCACATTACACATTACCCCTTGATTATAGCAACTACAGCCATAATAAAAGGTGCCTTATTGGATAATGATATCAGATATGGTTGTTTCATACTCTTGTGTCAACTTTAGACTTTGGGGTATCTCAAAGAAAAAGACCTTCTCTCTATAGTCAGCATTTTGCACCGTGATGCCCCACAACATGAACAGGAAGACAGCATCATTTCTCTACGGATGGTCGCCTCAACAGACTAGAACACAATGCACTTAATGCATTTAGATAAAGTGCTCACAGACTAACTGGTGCCACCTCCCTGGGGGGTGTTCAAAGCATCCTGGGAAATATCACTGACTGGATGCATGATGCAAGTTGAGAAAATGTGGACACAATTTAAAAAAAGTAAATTGCAACAACTAATCGCAAATAGAAGACGCAACAACGCAGAGGGATCACATGGAATGAATTCTTAACAGCATTCACGACACTGTCAGTGTGAATCTGTCACACAATTTAAGGACAAAGAAGTAGTTGGCTTTCCCAAGAAAACCCAATTCCTTGCAGCGCTGGAGCTCTCTGATGTTTTAAGTTCCAGTTCAAAGCTTCTGTTTGTGGTGCCAGGACTTGCATTACACAATCTTACAGTCTCAGAAAGTACCTGATGGAGAACCAAGAAGCTGTCTTGATTGGCAGATTGGGAGAAATAATGTTTCTTGGTTTGGACAACAGTGTTCCTTGGTGTCCTGCTGGCTGGGTCTCACGCCGTCTGGTCATTGGGGTACACAGTGCTATAAGCTTCTAAAGCGAAACTCTCCTTGGCATAAGGCAATCCCACTGTTTTGTGTTACATCGCCATGGGCCGATCCACAAAGCTGCTGCCATGTTTAACAGAATTTGATATGCGAGGCTGAAGGTTTACAATTGGAGCCAGAGATTCTGTATTGGTTGGCTAATTGTAGGTGAGGGTGTTTCCTGTTGTGGGAAGGGACATGCTGGCTCGATCACAGCGCAGGGTCATTGCGGTTACACCTAATAAGAAGCAGAATTAGATTCCTCACATGTCTGGAAACCGAGCACATGAAGGAGTCATACAACAGAGGGAGGAGGAGGACTGGGGGAAGGGTAAAATAAAACAGGTCAGTACAAATTTTGGCATGAAGAGGAGAAGAAAAGCAAGGCATTGATCCCTTTATTGTTTCAGCTGAGGACTGTCCGCAGCCAGGAAGCTTCAGACAAAAGCTCTGTGGTGGGGATAAGTGTCTACAATTACAGCACCATATCATAAAAGAGGCGAGAGCTGCATGCGTGGTCACACGTGTCAGAAGAGATGAATACAGTGCAGCACCTATCCTCTGTCAGTTTTATGTCTATGTGGTTATTGCATGTATTATCACTGTAGTAGGAGGCAGTCAGTTGACGCCTGTTCTCACTCCATTGTGGTTAAAGCGGAGGGACCCACGTCCAGCAGCGCCATTTCAAAATACATATGAGGAGAGTCAGTGAACTTAGGACTTGGTGTAGCCAAAATGAAGAAAAGGTACCGCCTAATAGATCAAAGGCCAAGTATTTTCATCTGTCATCACTTTTTTGTTCATTTCATGTTTATTCTTTACAAATTCTCAGACTTTGGAAGTACACTCACATCAGAGTTTACGTTGAAGTCACTTTCAGAGTCATAGCTTTTATTTTTCTACTTGAATCAGTGGGCCTATTAGCCAGCAAATGATCTATAAACTACAACCCTATTCCCAGGCTGAATCATGCACTGATTTATGTGAATCTGACAACAACAGAATAAATCTGAGCCTCAGAAACTGATAAAGCAAAACCCTTGTTTCGCTCTTGGCGTGGCAACCCCAACCGGACAAGATTTAGACGCCCTCCCTCTTTCTGTTCTCCACTTTTCTCTCGAGTCCTCTCTAATCTCTTTCTTTCTCTCTCCCTCCCACTCCCCATTTATTGCTTTCAAAATCTTTCTCTGGAGTTATCAACATTTGAGCACTCGAGGACCAGCCCGGCTGGATCCCAGAACAACAGCAACGGTCACATGAGGGCCTCAGCATGAACTGGACCGACCCATGACCCAGAGCAGAACTGTAACTCAGATACAATGACCTCATGAAGCACAGGGGAGATGTTCTGTTCTCAGGCAAGACAAACCACTTACAGCGCTAAGCACAAACTGGAGGATCGTCTGAAAATAGACTTAAATGCATTAAAACTGGAAATACACACTCGCTGTTTGATGCTGTTAGCGATCAAATTTTTATCAACTTTCTGATAATTGTGTTGACAGTGATGTATAGGATCACAGAATAACTGTCAACTTTTAACAATGAGTAAAAGAATAGTTTGACATTTTGGGGAAACATGCTTTTTCAGCAGAGATTATGGCTAAAAAGTTGGAAAATTACATTAGAAGGAAAGCAGAAACCAAGTTCTGATGACGTTAAGTACCAGCATGAGAGCTATGTTTTTCTTTTAAGTAATCATTGTTTGACTTTAAATTTATGAAGGCTGTGAGGCTAGCTCAGATGATCCATATAAAGCTTTCTAATTAATACATGGTATCTTGTTTGTTTCATTGGTACAAAAAGACACAGCTCAGCTCGCCTTTGCCTCCTGCTTCCAATCTTAATGCATCGCAAGGCTAGTTGCCTCCTAGCTAACAGACCATAGACTGTATATAAAGATGGACGTAGCCTCCGTGATGCCACCCATAGGTTTCTGTGGGCTGTTCCATCATTGCCATCTTGGCAGTGCCTGACTCCACCTAACTCCCGGCTAATCCAAAAATGGGCAATGAGATGGGGCGTGTGTGGAGCCAGGACTTTGGTGCATTCTGGTTTGTGCCAGACATACACTCACCCACCTGTCACTTAAAGCAGCCACGCCGTCAATTATGCAGAATTTTAAGTCTTAATAAAAATTTAAACTGGTGAATCACATAAAAAATCACTCCCTGTACAGTTCTCATGAAGGGGGAGTTAACTATACAGAGCAAACCATTTTTGTACCGGGCTATGAAGATGTTTATTTCTGCTTAAAATTGTATTTTAACATAGAAGTCTATGGGGATTAATTCGCTTTTGGAGCCAGCCTTAATGGTGACAATGGTGTCACTGCTATCCTCTAATTCCTCTTATTTACAAAAATGTGGATTTAGCAAGAATTAAAACAATTTTCCTACCCAGTAGTAATATATTTCCACACTTCTTCATGGTTTAGAGGCATCTGTCATTTGAGTTGAAGAATTGCTGCACTGCAGGAGGGTTGTACTTACCTGTGCTAGGACAGGTGTGTACAGTGTGGTAGGGATTCCACGAGCACAGGTATGATGACGGAAAACCTGATAATTACTGTCATCTTTATCCCAGGTAAGTATAGCTGTGGCTCAGTGGTTCTGGATTTGTTGGTCCATCGCTGGTGCACAGAGACTTGTCCAGGGAAACAGGAATGGCTTTCAGGAGCTGCGCTTTCACTGTAAAGCTGCAGCGATATGGTGGTTTATAAGCCTTTAACTGGTGTAATTTTAGCTTTAATGAGCACTTGAGGAGAGAGGTATGTTGAAAATTGGTAGTCTGTGCCAATAAAACATTAAAACGAAGCTCCTGGCAGCCCTTATCTTTCAAAGTCTCCGTCTTTGCTCCACTTGTAGGCTTTTCAAGTGTAATTCCTTCACTGTGGTGGCTGCAAATATACAGAGCAATATTGTGGGCGTCATTCCTCGCTGTCCTCTAACTGAGCATTTATATCGCTTAAAACATGCCTGTCATTTAGGACCTATAAAACATCATGTTACGCCGGAAAATTGAAAAAAAATTTCCTTCTGTCAGGAAACAAATACATATAAATGAAATGAACACAAAAGTGGTAGCAAACATATAATAAAGCAAATTAACTCCAAGTTCAGATATCTTCAAAAAGTCAGTTCAAAAATTTGTGTTGTCAAGAGCAAGCCATAATAATGAAAACAAGCATAGATAAACCTGTTGACTGTCACTGTCTTGTATTGATTGTAATTAATTTTATCACTTGCATTTGTACTGACTGACATGGTTGTATCTCACAAAAAGCACTAAATGAATTGACAAATTGAATAAAAGGTCAGGAAGCACAATTCTTAATTGATCTGAGAGACATTGAGTAAACAAAGGTTTATCAGAGCAAAGACAAGGAAGCGTAGAGTTACTGAAGCACTTGCAAAACATTACAGCCTTGTGTCTTTAAAATATGAGTGTCTTAGCAGCTAAAAGCTAAATAAACAGCAGTTTGTTTTGTTTTTTTTCGTTCACCCAGTGGATCAGTGTTTCATACGGCTAAGAGGCCAGAGAATTTGCTCGACCTACAGAGGATCATGTAATCCTTCATCTGCAGCAAAACCATGAAAATCACCTAAGCTGGTTTTATGACGTTTTAACACACCATCAATAATAAGTATTATGCTGTAGTGGTGAGGGGTTTTCACTATCAACACCAAGGTGAATGCACTGTTGTTTCAGCATCTGGGTGAATTCACCCCAGGGCTTCCCCCCTGATGACCTCTCCAGGCGGTCCGGTTAAACATCCTGTCTACAAATGAAGGGCGGAGGTGGTGTCCAAGCCGAGCCGGGGCTGTGTTACAAGCCACCGTCCAGAGAGGTTTGGGTCATCCAGACAGGAAATGAAAGGGAAAATGGTTGTAAAATGGGTTCTGCTCATGACTCATCCAGAGACCTGGCCAGAGCGAAACAGCCTTGAGCTCGTCCTTCAGTTTGTTCTGATCTGGACCGTTTTGTCGCGCCATCGTTTTAATCCAGTCAGTAATTACAAGATGCTTATATGAAATGTCAAAAGGTTAATAAGGTTCAGATTCTCAGCTGGGCTGGTTTGTGTGACAACGCAGGGTAAGAACACATGGATATTACATTTCTAACAGTAACAGCATTGTCAAACTATGTTATTACAGCACAGTGTTTTACAGTCTTATTACACTTAACAGTGTGAGGCTTAAATGATGATTCTCTGAAGATACACGTAAATGTATCTGCAGGTCTGCTCACGGTATTATGGGTTAGTAATTGTTGATTGTTGAGCAGTGTTGGGAAAGTTACTTGAAAACAGTAATAGATCACTCAATTACTTATTAATTATCTGCAGAAGTAATGTGTTACATTACTTGCTACTTTACTTTCGTTACTCACCTCAGCTCTGTCAAAGGTGCCTTTAAACAATTCCAAAGCCTCCTCACCCACACTCTAAATCTTGTATTTAACACATGTAGAAATATTGTGGTTTAACAAGCAGGCAGCCGTACAAGTCGGAGGAATTTGCTGAGCATACAGCAGCTAGCTCAGCCTCGGAAACTGTGCGTGTCACACACCCATCAACTCTCAATGTAACCAGGTGACTCCTAAATGTACACGTACCCACGTTAAAAAGCCAGCTAAGTACACACAACATTTTAATAAGACAGCTTAAGAATTGCTGGGAGTTGTATTTAACCTCCTCCTAACTGTCCCTCGTGCCAAGCTAATGTGTACTGCGCAGGAAGCCCAGCTGATCTCAACCCACCATCTAGTGCTATGCCGAGATAGCGAACAAGCGGGCAAACTGACTACTACTAACCAAGTTAGTAACTGATATGTAATTACTGAATACATGTGATGTATCAATAAGAAATGTATTGCTGCCTAACACTGTTGCTGAGACTCGCAGAGTGAGCCAATAAACTCATCTCCCGAATCTCAAGAAAGTGTCCTGCAGATCTGAGCATCAAGAAAATTGATTAATTATTCAAATCGTCTCAGAAAGCAGGTTTGAAAGGGAAAATTTTTTTGAGAATAACAAATTCTAAGCTCTGTAATCCGTAAAGTAAAAAGAAAAAAGAGCTTCAAAAAACCTAGTTCACCTCCATACAGCCTGGAGATACATGTTAATAAGCTTCCTCTGCCACGTTTTTAAAGAAAATGATTAATGCTAGTGTTATGAGAGCATTTGACAGTGTAATAACTTAGTACTATACTACCTCACTATATGAAGTCTGTCATGTTTGTTACAGTCTGTTCCTCTAGGCTAATGTCAAACGGTCATGTTGTCAGAGATCTATAAACCATTGTCAAGTGACATTCAAGACATTTAGCAAACATAAACATACCGTTCCACCAATGTTCATGTCTGTTTTTAACCATGTTAGCCGTGTGGCTTCATGGATGATATTTCCAGTCTGGTTTGTGACTCACTGACTTTTCCTATAGTGCTACTATGAGGTTGACAGTGGTGGTTTTGAGTGAATTAGAATATGCAATTGTACTGCACTGTATATACAATACAGTACGCAGCTTTCCGCAGCAGGAACCTTTTTTTTATTTAGCTGAGAGAATGAAGCAGGTGTTTATGAAGATGTCCAAAAACTATAAAAACAAAACAAAACCCGCTGACATATAATTAAATTTAAAGTCCAGTTCAATCACGAGCCCACTGGAGATTGATTTTATGTATTTTGGACATGAAACAGGTGGATACAAACTAACTGAAGGAGACGTATGTTGATTTCAGGTCCGGTGATGCTCTGTTGGTGCTATTTGCTGGCGGATGTATCAGCACTGGGCTCATGGCCCTTTTTTTTTTTTTTTTTTTTTTTTTTTTTTTTTGTAGGAAAACCTCCAGCTGGCCCTGTGTGTGGAATTACACCCCAGGATCCAAGCAGGGCAGGCTCACAGAAAAGAAAACAGCTGTCAGACAATGAATTACTGTTCTGTGACCAGACAAGTGCTTTTCTGAGGAGAGGATGAGGAAGCTTGGAGCGCATCATGAATCACACGCACTCATACACACGCTCTCTGGTGTGCATATATACACACATATTGTATGTATACCTGGTCATTTCCAGAAGCTTATCAAGTCACATATATAGAGAATGAAAATAAATTGCAGGTTTAACCATTTTTCCCATATTGACTGAACCTGTAAAACCTGCAATATTTTATACTTTACAGATTAAAATATGTTGTACTGTGCTGAGCAAACATGACATATAGTCTCCTCTCACTGCATATGAACATCCACAAGTTCAGTGCTACAGTTAAGATCCTGAAGCGAGAGGAAAAAAATCTCAGACTTTCCAAAAATGCTGTTCTTTTTCTGGTGAGGGCTCTAAAAGGTCCGTACCGCTCACTTTGGCAGCAGTGTGGCTTTGCAATGCAAACAGTGCACATCCTCAGACTGACCCCTGTGAACCGAGCCGGCGGCTCCACAGAGCGACCCCAGAGCCTGCAGATCTCAATGCTGCCTCAGTCTCACACATGACTGTGAGCAACTGAGGCTCAATGGCGTCACGAGACAGAAGAGGCTCTTAGAGGAACTCTGAAGGGCTCAACGCTCATACGTGTGTGGCTGTGAATTGGACTTAGACATATTGTTGGGATATAGGTCTAAAGAGCAGGAGGATATTTGATACTTTACATGACATTTTGGATAAATGTATTGTAAACGTATATTTTATGAGCTATTTATACTGTTGGACACATGTCAAAAGTCACGAGGAGAAAAAGAAGAAGATATCTTTTTCGCAGCAGACTTTAGACTGGACTTAGAAGGAAAAGCACAAGTGTTACCAATAACAGTAACGAGGGCTCTGCTCTAATCAAGTGTCCCAGTGAGCCAGGACAGTGTGACAGTGAGCCAGCATGCACAAAACCAAGAACCCTGAAACTGGAGCAGCTGAATTATTAATTTGATCATGAACACCTGTGTTTCTTCTACCGCAAAACATCATAATGTCTTCCATGAAAAACCTGCGTCTAATGTCTGTGTGTTAAGTTCAAAGGGAGTTAAGTTGTGTTTAGCCTAGCTTGGTGCAAAGCTAGTTTCAACTGTTCCAATTTGTTGGATCGAAATTCATTAAACCACTAATGCTTGTTATCTTTACTGACTTTACCATATCGGAAACTCATGCTGTAGCCAGAGACGTAAGTGGACAGACAAGCCGCTGTTTGTCAACACGTAGCTCCCTGTAATATCACAATGACGACTGACGAAGTACAATGAAAATTAAAGTATAGACAGAACCATGGTACCATGGTCACCATGGTAACACTACTTTCTAAAGGGACATTTTGATATCTTTTTTTTGTGTTTCATTATATGTTTTGTAGTGCTGTTTTTAGAGTTTTATAGAAGCTATAATTGAGACTGTGTAAGCTAGCTAAATTGCTATTGTTTATCCTCATGCACCGTGTATACTTTTTGTTTTCTTTGATGGCAGGGGACGTAAAACGTGAACATTTCATTCTGAGCACTCTGTCATAGATTGTCAAGTCAAATTAAAAAGGGTATTTCATTCATGGAAGTAACTCATATACTAAAAGTAATTCATTCTAAGGAGCAAATGTACAATTGATTGTTATAATAAAGTTATGAGATAAGATGTTTATGTTTTTATTTGCTTCCTCTTTCTGTTAGCTCTTACAGTGTGTTACAGTGTATTGTGTGAGCTGCAGTAGGAATATTTAAAAATAAAAGGACTGTGAACAATCAGCTCAAGACCATTATTCTGCCAGGGATGCTACACCCATGATGCAGCTACAGTGCCCCTGCAAGTGTTCATGGGGAACTTGTCTTGGTGCAGCGCTTGCATGTGGGGAGGCGAGCACCGTCTTTAAAATGAATAATTCCCTTCAAAGAAAACACCACAAAAGACAGCAAAGACATATGTTGACTGTTTGATTGCACAGTCAAAGTCTTCATCAAAACTTGCTATTTTCTGGGAAAGCAGAAAAGGAGGAGAACATGCTGGTATAAAAAAAATTCTTAATTAATGAGCTATGAGCTTCTATTTTCCTTGTGAACATACATACATATTAGAAACGTGATACTAACACTAGAGATTATCTTGCTGCACACATTTGTATATTAAGGAGGTAAAACTGATATATACTTCTGTTAGTATTCATAATGACAGACTACTTCTACTACTGGTAAGGTAGTAGTACTGAGATCATGCAGGACAGAGGGGAAATTCAAGTGCCTTTATGCAAATATGACATTAACATTCAAGACAGTTTAAGACTAAACAAGTTTAGTGGTGTCCATGTCACACTCACTTGCCAAACACAAAACCTTGCTCATACACATACCTACATCTCGAGCACAGGGCACATAGCATCTGAGCGTGTGTGTTCTTGCATTGGAGTGTGCCTCCGTGTAAGAATTGCATTTAACAGTAATAATCAAATCAGCGCTCAATCTCAGCCAACCTCATCTAGTTGCATTGTGCAGGTTTCAAAAGGAAATCAATCTCTCCTGCCAGGGAGTTCTCTGCGTTTCTCCTCGCATCGTAAGACCCCCGCCCCCCTACCAATCACATTTAATTGGAAAGTAATGAAATTTCTTTTTAAGGAAATGATACAAGTTTACGAGGATCATCTCGTTGGGGAGACATAGGATAGCCTTATCTTGGTTTGGTTTTACACAAGGGTAGACTCTGCACCAGTCTGCTCCAATTCAAACGAGAAGTGTCTACTGCTTTCACAATGCTCTTGTATGAAATGACCTGGCTTTTAAATCAGCTCTACCATCTGGGTCCTATTACCTCAGCAACTGATGAGCCAGCCTAAAATGGTTTCATTTGTCTCTGAGAGAAGAATATTATGGTTTTCCCAGCAAATGCTATGTTTGTTATATGGGGCCAGTTTAAATGCACTCCAAATTGCTTGGATCCCATTCAATTGTATTTTGCCCCTGCCCCTGTTGTAAATGTAGAGCTATGGCGATACTAGAAATGATAATGAAAATACAGTACCCCATATATTGTAAATCATAGTGTGTCTGATAACAGACTGGATGGCTTTAGTGACAAGTTTTTTTCAAAGCCTAAAATATCTTTCAGATTACCAACATGCTTTGCTCAGGAGAACATGTTATGGTTTATCTCAGTATTTGGGAATTTGCTGTCAAGTGTGTAAATATAGAGTTTTAAGGCTACTATTAGTTGTCAACGAACGCATATTCATATAAAGCAGCTGGTATATTCAAAGCAGTGTATGGGTTGCATTCGTGCCAAGGAAGTCATCTGTTTAGAGGGAAAGACCGTTACAAAGAGGGGTCAAAGAGCCACAGCAACAAGCAGGATGACACATGACATGACATGACATGACAGTCAAAAAGACTTTCTTGGCCTGTTGTTAAGTGCCCAGAGGAACAATCAAAGAATAAAGGCAATACAATGAAAGAAAATATGTGGAGATTCACATTTAATATCTCAGCTCTTCCATCTTTTGCTGGACCCTGACAACAATGAACTGAAAGATGCTGAAATACTCCAAAGAGTCAAGAGAAATAGCTGAGTCCTGTGATAATTGTCTGTGGGTTTGTCACTACTAAGAAGCAACCTCCGATGCTGAAAAATGAAGTCAAAAGTGCCAAAAACTGCACTTCTTCGAAAGGCCACTTCAGGCTGGCTCCAACAACCAAGTTAATCCCCGTAGACTCCTGTGTTAAAATGCCCAACTTTACAGCAGAAATAAACATGTTTACAGCCTGGTACAAAAACGGTTTTAGTCTCTACGGCTAATTTCCTCCTTCATGACAACTGTATGGGGGGTGACAAACCAATGGGTGATGTCCATCTTTATTTACAGTATGTAGTCATACAAGCTGGGCCTTTCAGCTAACATATACCGAGAGTTGTGTAAAAATTAGCTATAGAGACCAAAACCATTTTGTACCTGTCTGTAAACATTTATTTTTGGTGTAAAGTTGGGCATTTTAACATGAGAGTCTATGGGGACTGACTTGTTTTTGGAGCCAGCCTCAAGCAGCCATTCGAAGAACTGCAGTTTTTGGTACTGCTGTGTTAGCTTCATTTTTCAGCAATGGAGGTTGTCGCCTGCCCAAAACAAATGGGTTTCCCATCATCCTTGGCTGTATTTGCTGTTTATTACTAATTAGTAAATGTGAAAAAACGTGAAAAACGGTGGAGGAGCCTTGCCATTCAGTATCTTGAACATCAGGTAGATGTTAATGTATTTCATAAGATTTTCCCAGATGATGATGTTATATTTGCCAAGAAGATTGCAGTGACTGTAAGCATTGGGCTTCCTGTCTAACACCTTGAGAACCTGCTTGTGTCCAGCCTGTCATACAGTGTTTTAAGTGAGGGATGATCACTGCATATTTAGTTTTGCTTCTGAGGTTGTTAAACAGTCTCTTATATATCTAAAATTTTCCAGGTTGTATTTGGTTATTTACATCATTCTATTTACTTGTTTTTTGAATGATGAGGTGTAATCATACCCTCCACTCAAGCAGCTTTGTCATGTCCACAGGTCTTATTTCTGCAGAACAAAGAAAGACAGTCAGCTCCCTGCCAGCAGCACATCTTCTCACACCACAAATCACAATGCAGGATCCTCCCATGACAGTTTTGTTTTAGCACAGCAGTAATTTACCCTGTGACTGACATGAAACTGGCCATATGAGACTAAGAATATGATAATCAAAGACAGAAACTACAATCATATGTTTGCTCACTCATCAGATATCTGACGATACTTCCTGTTTTTACTGTTGAAGTAAAACCTGGTTCTAGGTTCCTGCACTGTACTGCACCCCATCACTCTCTCCCTAATTCTGTTTCAGATAAACACACAGACACGCCAGTCATGCACAGATGCACACCTGCCCATGCATAACCACTATGTGTTGTGCTGATATGGGTGTAATGTTGTTTACTCTGGCTGTGTGACTGGGACACATTTTATACTGACTTGTCAACAGTGGTTAACGTAGACCGCCTCACATATGCAGGCTTCATATGATAGACCTGTGTAGTGGCGACAATACACAACACAAGAAACACACTGACAACATGTGCTCTGCACATACGCCACTCCACACAGCCTAATTGTTAAATAGAGGAGCGGCATGGATATTATTTTTTATTAAAACAGCTGGAACAGATGAAATATTCCCCTATTAAAGTTTAGATTCATTGTTATTTTTGTGATGTTAAATCATCCACCAAAGAATTGAAACACAACAGATCTTACTGGCAGAATATTTCATTTGCTTAACAATTCTGCACAGTTCCACAGCACATTTACGGCAATGACAAATTAGTCTCTTTAATTCAGTAGTTGATCAATATCAGTTGCTTCTTCTGTTGAGAATACAACAGGATTAAGCTAATTTGCAAGGTAAGACTTCCAACTGTATTACAACAAATTTTATGTTCTGTGCATTCATCTATTTAACTATCTGTCTCTGCCTGTTCATCCATCCATCCATCCATCCATCCATCCATCCATCCATCCATCCATCCATCCGTCCATCCATGCATCTTTCATGCCTCATTGCAGGAGGAAGGCTGCAGGAGGCTGAAGCCTATAGCAGTTTATCATCAACACCATAGATGTATTCTGTTTTTGTTGTTTTATTTTGTACATTTTATAACAATTATAATTATCATTATTGCAAAAAAATAGCCTGATTGTTATTCCTCATTTAATTTAATAATTCAAATCACTAAAATCAGATAAACAAGGATATTATTCAGATTTTATTTACATTAAATCATTTTGAAAATGTATTATCTATGAATATACAGTATGTTATCTTTTGCTATATTTAACATGAATAGTTGTTTAAAACAAAATCACATATATTACTGTTTATATTTAATATTAACATGTTTGATTTTAGTGTTAGACGCTATTTAATACAGTTTCCCAAGTTTGCAACATGGTCAGATCTAGTTACAAACAGGATTTTATGAGAAAACAATTGCAGCTGAGATGTAGGTTTGAAGTATGAAAAATGTACCGCTTATCAAAGGTGTACAAAAGGATATTTACTACACATGAATGATTAAGCTAGAGTCTCTCTGTCTCTCTCTGTTCCAGTTGCTGAGGTGGAGAGGAGGACGCTCATCTGTCCTGCAGGTTCTGAGACTTATATAAGATAAACCTGCTAACCTCAATAACACTAATCTCTGAGACGAGAGGATCACCTTTCCTCCCTGCAACTCCCTCACCTTCTCTCTCTCTCTCTCTCTCTCTCTCCCTGCTCACACGCACGTGTACACACACACACACACACACACACAAACATATACATTCACACAGACAATCCCCTCTTTTAATGATCAACTACTCTTCATGTCTATACTCCCTCCAATCTTTTTCTCTTTTCCACCTCAACCCTCCTCCATTTCTCCCACCCCACCAATAACCTAATGCAGGATCCATGAATCACTCAGCTCCATTCAGTGGTTTCAGCTCTGTATTTCCTCCCTGTTGATACTCTCAGCTGAGGTGTACTTTTACAAGAGTCTTCAAACATTAGCAACAACAGCCACTGACACCCGCTGCTGACCTCTGTGTCTGTGTATCTCTTCCAGTGTCTGGTTTCGTTTGTGTTTTTCCCATAAGTCGTTAACTACAGGTCAAGAGTAAACTGGTTGTATTGTATTACCTTTTATTAAGCACAACTTTTGCTACAACTGCTTATCCCAGCTCGGTTCATATTCGCTCCAAATCTTCTGGAAAACATCATGTTATCGCAACCTGTCACCACAACAAATGTGAAGTCTGATATTGTTCTTGAAATTTTTGTTCATTGGTACTACGTACTTTACAACTTACAACTTAAATTAAGCTGCTTCCTATCGTGAGCTACTTTTGAATATTTCAAAAGACTGAATGTTACTGTCATTGAATGGTACAGCTCCAATGTGTTATATTGTTACTCATATGCTGAGGGTTTGTATGCAGTGAACTCTCAGAGAACAAGACAAGAGCAATCTGGCTTCATTCTGTTTGTGCACTTTGTTTTGTATGTTATTGCTCTCTTTTTCTTTTTTTCACTCTCTCTCATTTTTTATGATTTAAATTTCTACATTGAGGTGAGGAGCCCTCACGTCATGCTCCATGAGCCCTAGATGGGTTTCTTACATCACCTGTACATCCAATTCATAATATATATATATATATATATATATATATGTATGTGTGTGTGTGTGTGTGTGTGTGTGTGTGTGTGTGTGTGGGTGTGTGTATACAATGTATTTGTTATATTTTACGTGTATAAATAAAAAATGAATCTATCAATGTAAGGGCAATTGAACAACCTTAACATTAAATCTTAACTCAGTTCTGTGAATGTGTGAGTACATTCAAATGTACAGTATATTTACTGTTGGTTAAGCAACTTTTTTAGCAACTGTGCTTTTTTGTATTAGTAAAATGTCACTTTCACTGAAACAGGACAATATAGATCATTTCCCTATCAGTGACTTAAGTAACTAAATTATTTGAATTTAAGGAGCACCAATTGATTTTTTTGTGCTTCCTGTGAGCAGCAGAACAAACAGCAAACACAATATTGGTATATCATCACCCTATAAAGTTGTTACAACTGGCAATTTACACAAGTAATAAAAAACGGAGAAACATTAGCA
Source organism: Seriola lalandi dorsalis (assembly GCF_002814215.2). NCBI lineage: Eukaryota > Metazoa > Chordata > Actinopteri > Carangiformes > Carangidae > Seriola > Seriola lalandi. The sequence continues at coordinate 1,399,607 of NW_019524978.1, read as the reverse complement.
TTTACTTGGAATCACGTTTCAGGCACCTTGCAAATATAGTTTAATATTCACTCTCAGTTTAGCTCCGTTTGGTCTCCACAAGCTCCTCAGAAAAACATCTGGCTTTTTAGCTGCTAAATGCTCGGCCACCAGAGAGCCGCTAACTTTGGTGCTGGGAAAGTAGTGTACAGTTTTATCAGAGCCTTTCTTTGCAGAAAAGAGGAAACAAAATCAATGAGAGTTTGAGAATAAAACCAAAACAGCAAAGTTATTGATGATAAAACCAAAACAATGAGCTGAAAGATGCTAAAGCACTCCACAGAGCTGAGGGGAAATGCAGAGTTGGGTGTAAATTTTGTTTTGTTTGTTTGTCACTATGAGTATCACCTGTCACATTACACACAGCGATTTGACCCAGTGTTCATATACAATATTGATTAGTGCAGCTTTATGAGACATGTTTCCTACCAATATTTTGGCTGTTTGATTCCACAGCCTGAGGGCAAAGTGGCATGTGGCAGCAACAAGTGAACTGAAGGGTGAAACAAGGCCAGGACTGAAACAAGTGAACAAGGAAATATCTGGAGGTGACCATAGACTGTAAATAAAGATGGATGTAAGGTCAGAGTAGGCCGTTCCATCTTCGCCATGTTGCCAGTACCCGACCCCGCACCTAACTCGCAGACTTCGGTGCATGCCAGCTTGTGGAAAACCATACGCTCACCCGCCTGTCACTCAAAGCGACATGCCCTCAATGTGAAGTTGGGTGTTTTAACATGGGAGTCTATGAGAATTGACTCCCTTTTGGAGCCAGCTTCAAGCGGCCATTCAAAGAACTGCAGTTTTTGGTACTAAAGTGCTGGCTTCATTTTTCAGCCTTAGAGGTCGCCGCTGGGAGGTGATGTTGTGTCTTCAAATTTGAATATTCAAGTGCAAAAAAAAGTTAGAAATTCTCAAATTCTCTACTTCGTACATCATATTCAAGTTTTTCTGATGCTAATTCAGGTATTTATTCAGTCTGATGATGGTGTACTATTCTTAAAAAAGGCCCTCATCACCGAGCCAGTAGTGTCAGACAGATAGATATATGCGGGAAGAGCCTGATGTACCTGCTGATTGAAGAAATGTTTGAGGCAGGTTGCTTCGAGGCGTGGTGAGAGCAGAGGCCCAGATCTCTTCAGATGATGTTTTTTTTTTTAAAGTATATTTTTTTGGGCTTTTATGCCTTTAATGGACAGCACAGTGGAGAGTGACAGGAAACAGGGAGGTAGAGAGAGGGGGAATGACATGCAGCGAAAGGCCGTCCGATGCGGGATTTGAACCGGGGCCAACTGCAGCGAGGACTGTAGCCTCTACACATGGGGCACCTGCTTAAACCACTACGCTACACGACGCCCCATGCAGCTGACTTTTACTCTGACTCTTGACAGAGTGAAAGTCCATGGCTCCTCCATGGCTGTTAACATGCATGATGAATGCCTCCTCACTGCTTGTACAAACTCACCCCTCTGGAATTTGTTTACAAGCCCAGTTTGATGTGTGTGTGTGTGTGTGTGTGTGTGGGGGGGGGGGGGTCGTCTGCTCTGTGTTATCCCACACTCCTTAAATAACTGAATAAAGGCTAATGTTTGAACTCTTATTATTGAGATTTCAGACCAAGCCACATTGTTAACTGAAGCAGTACGTTAGCTTGGCCTTGGTAGCCGTTCCTCACCATTCTGGACTGGAGTCTGAACTGGACTGATCGTGGTCAAGTCACTCTCCAAATGGTCCTCGCTTATTCCATAAAAACTTTCATCTGGAAAAAATTCTCAACAGCAACAGGGAAGGAAAAAAGGAGAGAAATCCCATGAAGCCGGCCACTCTCCAATCCTTGCTGTGGAAAAGCCATTAGAGAGCAGCTGAGTGCTCAGACAAGCCGGAGGGATGGGGAACTGGAGGATGAATGACAACCATCTAATCTTTTATTCAAAGGTAAACAGGTAATTATAAAGACATTCACTAGCAAATACTATGTGGATTCACCCCCGACTTTGGCTTTAGCTATCGGCTTCTCCCAGCTAGCTGCTGCAGCAGGAGTCTTTCGCAACTCAATCTTTAAACTTTAAAATGAAAGCTCCCTCAAATTAAGAGGGCTATGTCGTCTGATGCTGCATCTCAAATTAAGGAGCAGAGATTTAGGCCCTTTGGCGCCGTTGTTACATCAAAAATGGCTTCTTTAGAGTAAACCCAAAATGAGAAGGGTTCTTAAGAAGGGATAAAGTAAAGTCATGCTTGAAATTAAGACTGAGACAAATGCCAAAGAGTTGCCCTGAATACTGCTGTACTAAATACTGCATCATTGTTCCAGATGGATGCTAAAGAGAAGCACCCATTCTGGCATTTATACCCACCACTTGGGAACAGGGCAACAAGCTGTACATGCAAAACTGACATATTATTATGTTATAAAAGTGAAATGGAGAACGTACTAGCCTATGTTGCCAATTTACACATACAACACAACATTTGCATTCATTTGGAAAGATGTTTTTAGCCACCTAGTGAATGTAAATCCAGTATTTACTCCCTTTTTAGGTCTGTATCAGTCTCTACCTGAAGGAGATATCTGGCTTTGTAGCTGCTTTCCTCTGTTCACCAGATAATTTTGAACTTTGTCTGTCCGAAGGTAGCGTAAAGTGTATTTTGCAAACAGTTGTCTATATGAGAGCTGTGAGAGTGAAGCAAAACATTGAAGTTGCAGTTCCTAAAACCAAAACAATTAGCTGAAAGAAGCTAAAACTGTTTTTACAGCTAAGGGGAACAGTGAGATAAAAATTTGTCACTACGAGCTTCACCCTTTACATTAAACGTAGTTATTTAATCCATCCTTAATACAAAAATATTGATTGGTGCAGCTTTAAAGCTAAAAGTTGTATCAGATAATTAAAAAATATGAACCCACCCTGAGGCTGAATAAAAGCAGGTCTGATAGAGTAAGGGTTTCCATAAAGCTGATCACAATCCAATATGGCACATGACATCTTTATAAATGCTCAGTGCTACCAGGGATGGAACCTCGATCGCACAACATTATATGATAGACTAAATTAAGTAATATTGATTAATATAATAATGTTGCACCACTTAATATACAGCACAAATTAATATGGTAAACTTATAATTAGAATAACCCACATGTGTACAATAACTAAGGTTACATTGGTGAGAACATTCTCTCACCTAAAACATTATAAGATAGTAAAGATTTTAGTTTCACATACCTGTGTTGTAATAATGTGACAGTACTCTTATACCCATATGGACACTGAAAGTGGTGTTGGTTGCTACAGTTGCTGATCCTGTTCATACCAGCCAAAACTAGATCCCTTTCTAAAGTGATTTCAATGTAAGTCATGGGGATTAAAATCCACCCTTCTTGTTCTGTGCAAAAACACATTCCATAGTTCAGCTGAAAATTATATGGGGCCTCGGCAGTGCAAGTTAGTCAAATGCAGAGGATAGCCACTGCATTTGACTAAATCTGAGTATTTTTTATACAAAATTCACACTCTTTAAATGTCCACATGTGCAACTATTGTTTTAAAAGGCCCAACCCACCATTTAAGTTTAGGCCATTTGATGTCAGGAATAAAAAATGCCAAAATAAAACTGCTGATTGTGTATGTGTGTCTGTATGAGCATTACCGTTCTGCCTCAACCTGTCAATCATTCCCTCAGATTAATGAGCCGTAAATGCGCTTAAGTGAAAGTGATAATGTCCTTATCATCTCTGTCATTTATAGCACTGTGTCATGCAGCGGATCTCTGACTCATTCAGTGTTTTCCTTCTCCATATCCCTGTGTATCTAGGACAACTTCGTCATGTGACCTGTGTGACAGTCAGTTCTGTTGTGGTGAGTTTTATTTCAGCCTGACAACCATGAGACAGTTGGACTCTGGTCTGTGCAGGCCTTAGCACTGATGATTACTGCATTGCTGTCTGTGTATGGGGTTGGGGATGGGGGGGTGGTGGTGGTCGTGGTGGTGGTGGGGGCTGTTGACAGAGAGAATTTGATGAGCAGGCAAAGATATTCATTGTACAAAAGCGTTAAAGTCTCTTTTTTGGGTGGATGCAAATCCCCTCACATTCAACAACAGCTCTTTCTGGCAGCAGCGGGCCAGTTCTGGACGGGTTTCTGGCTGGGCCTGATGGGCCCGGCAGGCCATGGCAGGGATTTGCCTCTGAGCGAGTGAGCGGGGAACCCATGTGAAAGCCACTGAATGGCTTACGTCAGTGCAAAGAGACTCTCTGATTCTCTTTTGAAAGAAGAAATCTGAAGTTAAAAGACAAATGAGCAATTTCTCATGTTTGGCAGAGGGTTTGTGTCTGGAGGAAAGCTGTGCAGTAAACTTGATTTAGGCTCGGCTGAATAACGACAGACATTGCAAATCTGGTTTTCAGATATTTTATTGATGAAAACATCTTTAACCTTTTGACCCATTGGACACATAACATAATATAGCAAAAAAGCTATTGAGAACATATCCTTTGAAGCCCAATCACAGATTCAAAAGCACTGCAACATCTGCAGTGTCTGATACATTTATAAAAATAACAATCATAAAAAATATACATACAAGACAAAGATCTTTTTCTTTTCTTTTTCAAAGTGTGATTTGTAAAAGACTGCATGAACAGAAACAGATATTTGAGATAACTCATACAAGACAATGCAGTAACCCACAATCTCTAACTGACAGGCACAATCACTAACTGACAGGCAGACTGGAGCTAGCTAGCTAGTCAGCTGTTAGGACTTCACTGAGTATCAAGTGACAATACATTGCCTGCACAATCCAAATGATACTGTCGACGTGGACAGTCATTGAGAAGGAGAAACAACTGAACAGAGCAGGTATGGATCGCCAGACAGAGGGCGAGAGAGAAATGCTTTTTCAGCGAGAGAATTTCTCCTTGTGTCACAGAGTTGAGTCGATGCTGGTTGTGGGGCCTAACCCACGTCTTTATGCTTAAAATCAGCATTTTTGCCATTAAGGAAAAGGCTACAGGATAGTTTGCAAAGATAAAGAGTGTTGGCAAAGCTGAGGCATGTAATCATATATATACAGTTCTTTAAAACGGATGTGGATTGAAGCATAATAACCATCAATGGGCATCATTAAAGCAACGTTTACAAATGACAAATAAGTTGCAACCTAAAGTTACTTGAAGCTGGTGTGAATGCATTCAATTTTATTCAGTTTTCACCCTTTTTAAACAACAATC
>NW_019524978.1:1392375-1394309 GCF_002814215.2 Seriola lalandi dorsalis | reverse complement strand
TGTGTGTGTGTGTGTGTACTTTATAACTACCACTGACCCCTGTCCTCCGTGTTCATTCTCAAAATACCCACAGCTAATTTGAAACCTGTTGATAGGTATGGTGCAGATCAAGTGCAATTTGGGCAAAGGACGAAAAGTCAATGGGGAGACGTGAATGGAGGCAAAAAGATGTAGATTCGCCCTGGGTGGCACAAAGTCAAACAAAAACATTTAACCTTGAGTAAAGAAAAAGCTCCACTTTATGAATGTACAAAGATGGAAGCAAAAAAAACAAAACAAAAAACAGAAGAAAGCCTGGAGGAAAATAAAAGAAACATCTGGACCTTAGTTCAACATTTTCTGAAATATATGTGTTTGATTTCTTGCTGACAGTTTGATGGAAAGATTGACGCCATTGATAGTGGTGTTTTCACCTTTTCACCTAAAAGATTGATACCACTCACATGTCTGTATGTTTAATATGATGTTAGAGGTAAACAACTGGATTGGCTCAGTCCAAAGTTAAATAAAACATCAATTTAAGGAGGTATTTCAGTCATGTTTTACAGTGTTGTGTCTCAGGCGCATCTGACTGAAGGGATGCACTTCTGTTTTAATCAGTTCACCTGTCTACAAAGGCCATGAAATGGTTCAAGTTATAATCGCACTATTAGTGCATTAACCCAAAGCATATTTTTACACTTACAAGTATTTTTTTTAACATATTACAGATGTAACTACAGTGACTGTGTGTTGGGCTCGCAGTGCAGTTTGTAAAACCACAACTAAAAATCATTTTTACACTTCAGTTATTGTACAAATCCAACAAACAACACTTTAGTTTTTAGATCAGTGAGACTCTGAGCTGCCACAGTCCACACACACTGACATGGACCTGTGGTATGTTGTCGCTAGATACAAGTAATATCTGTATTAAGTTGGAAATCATGCACATACCCAAAATTTCCTCATGGTGCAGTGCTGCTCCTGAGGGCTTCAAACATAACAAGTGGTCTTTTTCACATAAATAAAGTGAACGCAGCTTTACAGACAAAACTTCAGATTGTACAAGCATAAAAGAAGCAACGCTGATTCATTATCGATCATTTCTAGCTGCTTATTGCCCCTACTGCAATAACTTTCATAAATTCTGCCCATTAGCATCCCTAATAGCCGCAGGTCTGTTCACCTGTAGATCCAGATGCACACACACAGAAACATTTAATGTGAAAAAAAGCTGCATACACCATTCACCACTCACTGGTGTATGAGGAGGTAAAATGACAGTTGACACCAATATTGCATCCCTTAGCGGTTTGGCGTGTGTCCATGAGTCCCTGTGCTTTGTGTTCCACACAGGAGGCTCGCTCTTCAAGCCAAATGTCATTCCAAAAAGGCTTGGGGGAGTGGTCTTAATGGGGCCCCCAGGAGCAGAACCATAATGTGGAGCCTGATGGGCCCCGATCTCTGTGGAAAGATCAGTTCCCCTGCTTAATGAGGCTCCAGGTCCCTCCACGCCACCGGCCTACCTCTCATCACCGTTTCTCACGTCCGCCAGATCAGATTCACTTCCTCCTCGCCGTAAATCTGGGGAGCAGCGGTCCTGATCGACGTTAATTACCTGCACTCCTCCTCGAGGAAGTTCACCTCACTCGTCAGATGACTAGAGGGGCCGTTAATGTGAGCCAAAGCTTGTGCGTGTGCATGTGTGTGTGTGAAACGGGAAATTGAGTTACGATAACAGGAGATGAGCAAATTGAATTCTCACACCATACATCCATGCTGTGGGACAGCCCATCGCTCCCTCCCTCCCTCCTCACCACCTGCCCCCCCCCCCCCCCCCCCTCCCTCCCACTGCTCCAGAGTCCCCTGCTCTCTGTTTATAAGTGCCTGAGCCCCCAGAATTTAAAATAATAAGATCAGGTTTCCAGGCAGGTAAGTGCATCCAGACTTGT
>NW_019524978.1:1258905-1392355 GCF_002814215.2 Seriola lalandi dorsalis | reverse complement strand
TGAATCTTGCAACAACCCCTCAATCGCACATTTGACTGCTACTTTACTGCATGGTGCTTTTTTTTTTTTTTTTTTTTTTTTTTTTAATTTATTTTTTTGCATCCAAACGTAACACAAACACTGACTGCGCATGATTTCACGTATACATTCACAAGCCTCTGGGGTGCTATTGTCTTGTGTGCCTGACGATAAATAGAGTGGGGTTAATTCACAAAAGTCATTTGGCCTGCTCACTGATTTCTCTGCCCGCCGAGAGGCAATAGGCACTTATAAACACACATATATTCACATATACAAATAGACATAGCTTCATATTTTGTTAAATTTTTTTCCCCCCACCAAAATTGGGTTTTAATGTTAGAAACAATCAAAAAAAATCTTTGGTCTGTAAACAACCATAACTATATCCAAATGCAAGGCAGAGATACCAGTTTGTTATCCAAACTAATTTAACAGCATCTCACCTCAGATGATCTGACATAAAGCAGACTCTGGGTGCTCGTTTTGGAGCCCTGCACACACCTCTGATTTCACCCAGAGCATGTGTGTGTGTGTGTGTGTGTGTGTGTGTGTGTGTGTGTGTGTGTGTGTGGGCACTGAGAAAGACACCCCTGAAAGCTGGGCTGGAGTAGCTGTCAACTTCAGGACACTGATGCAGCCGTTTGCTTTGCTGATGGAACCTGCCGGCTAATCAGTTCTCGACAGATCCAATCAGTCTCAATGACAGTTCTGCTGCTTGCATTAAAGGCTGTCACATATTTGCATTTAGCCATTACTTCCGAGCTACCCAAAATAGTCCTTTCCAGACCTAATTGGCCTGGGTAGGATCAGGTGATGTCTGTGTTTCAAGAAATGTGAGATATTCACATTGAAATACGTACTTGAATCGAAAGCCAACTGTTCTTTATTTAGCATTCATACTCAACGTATGAACAAAAACACAAGCTTTGATGCAAAACATTAAAAAGATGACTCCTTTTTCTGTCAGCTGTCAAACACTGGGCAGGTTTGAGGCAGCGAATATGCTGCTTGATCCTGTTTAAACAAATCACACTCTCTCCCTCCTCCTCTCCTCAGGGCTGTCTCAGTTACAGGGAAGCCAGGTGGAGTACGCAGGCTGCTGGCAAGCAAACACCGGCTGTACCTGTGCTATGTAGTAGTTACTGAAGTTGCCATCTGCCACATAAGGAGCAGGTTGGTAGTAACATGTAACATTAGCCACGTTGGGAATGACGTTCTGCTCGGCAAGCACTCGCACTGCCAGCATGGCTATCAGCCCTAAGGTCTGCCGCCTCTCGTGTCCCATCAGACACACTGTACTCTCGTTGACCACCCCGTGGAGGGTCATCAGGTAGTCGTACTTGCGGTCCTCCAGGCCCACAAAGTGGTTTTGAAGGTATGACTCCAGCTTGCGCTGCTGCTCACCGATGTCAGGGAAGTCAATGAAGAACCGTGAGCACATGTAGCGCTGCAGGGACTTCATCTCTGACTCAGAGGCAGCACGGAAACCCCTCACCAGCAGGTGACAGTACTTCAGCAGACCCCCGCCTCGGATCTCCTCCGGGTTGCGGGTGCAGATGATCTTGTGACGTAGGTGGTCCAGGGCCTCGCCGAAGTCCCCATATACGCTCTCTCCCATGATGGTAGGGTGGAAGGTCTCGGCCATGGGGTTCTCTGAGCACTCGTAGAACAGCAGCAGGGAGTCCAGCTTGATCTGAAAGGAGTCCACACTGAACTCAAACTGCCGCCGGAGAGAGTCCACAAACTTCAGCTCCACATTCTTCCCCCGGTTGTTGGAGAGGGAGATGAGGCTCCAGCGGTCTGAGTCATTACACACCTTCACCATCTTCTGCACATAGGCCTCCTATGTGTGTGTGTGTGTGTGTGTGTGTGTGTGTGTGTGAGGCATAAATATGAAGCAGAGGGGGAGAGAGAGGGACAGAGAAAGAGAGCATAAACGTTAAGTAGACAGCCTTAAAGGTACAATAATTAATTTGCACATTTATGCTTAATTTTTCATTATACAACTAGGTTTTATATCTAATGACCCCTTTTCTATATCTATCTATCTATCTATCTATCTATCTACATATCTATCTTCATATCTATCTATCTATCTTGTGTTATTAATACTATTGACCCCAATAGTAAAGAGCATAGAATGTACTTGGATATGGGATCTAGGTGGCTGAGCTCAGGATCCCTTCAAATTGGGTTAACTCAATCCTCTTAACTACAGAAAACCAACTTTTTACTATCACTAAACTAATCTAATTGCACATTGAGCTACACATAATGGTCATTAAGGCGAATTGGCACAAATGCAATTAAATGTTATCACATATCTAAAAGTAAACAACTGAAGCAGAAAAAAAGCACGAAGTTGGGGGTGGATGTACCTTTAACGTTAACGGGGTAATTTTCTCTTTATTCACACAGTCCGGTAAAAAATCCAGGAGACAGTCCAAAACTATGTCCTTCACAGTCTGGAAATCACTTTCACCTTTCATATCTGCGCAAAATATTAGGTCAAGGTCCTTATAGCCCAGTCCGCTGTCCCCGTGCAGAATGTGGCTGGCTGCAGAGCCGTTTAACCGAACGTCCCGGACGTGGATCTGTTTCTCCTCCATCCGACTGCGCACCACTTTGACGATCTGCCGCGGCTGCATCTCCAGAGTGGGGAAGTTTCCGCGGCCGTGAATCGGGATGGTCTCCGTCAGGATGGCGTCCAGCCGCTGCACTTGCTCCCAGTTGAGGACGCTAACGTTGCTGCCTTCTGTGTCAGACATATAGCTGGTGGTGGAGCTACTGTCCTCTTCTGACATGGTGCTGCGAGAAAAGTCCACCGCGATTTAAATAAAAATTAAAAATTAAATCGTTTTTTCTCAGAAAAGGAACAAATCAGTGGTGGCGTCTTTACGCACAAATTCAATAAAGTAGGGCGGCCACTACATCCGCATGAGGAATCTCAGTATCTGAAATCGCCTGTATTGACTGTAAACAAATATATATAAATGTAAAAAAAAAAAAAAACAACAACTATGAAATAACCAAGGCAAACAGTGATAGTCGCGGCAGTGCGTTACAGTTCGCTCAGTAAAGCCTGTGGTTTGAGGTCCAGTGGCGCAGCTGTCGAGCTGGTGGTTGTGTTGAGGAAGAAGTGCAGCCAGTCAACACGAGCGTGCAGAAAAACAAGCCCTAACTTTCTCTTCTCTTTTCTCTGAGCTTTTAAAACATTTGCCCCGGTGCCGCTGTCAATGCGTCCGAGCGCTGCGCATCACAGTCTTTGAAGGTCGCTGATGATCCAGGAGGGGGTTTGTTTTTCCGGCTGTGACTCCATCGCCCAAAGGCACGCCTATGATTTTATGAATTTGCATGAATAAGCTGCTCCTCAAGTCGCACTTTGGTTCAATCCTCCCTCCGACGATCTGCCCCTCACAGGAATCTTGTGGATTTATACGCGCAGCTCCTACATATTTTTTAATTTCTTTCCTCTCGCTGCCAAGTAATAATCCCAGTTAATGCAACTTGTTTGGGCTCAGGAAATTCTGCCTGCGTTTCCTAGCTCTGTGTAGTTTAACGTATTTCTTTCACTTGCGGAGAAGTTAACCGTTACCTGCCCACTTGACCCGCACCATCCTTCTGCAAGTCAGGTCGGTGGTCTGAAGATGTAAGCTGTGCTTCAACCCCGCCCCCTCTGACAGTCTGCTGCTCACCGAAAACCTGCTCAACATGATCACACTCTAAGGCTCAATGTACCAGCTACACCTCCATGATATGTATATGTGTATATATATTTTTTTATTTATTTTTTTAATTTATTTATTTTTTACAGTGCTTTTAATCTGAAGACCCTGAAGTTTAAATATAACAATAAATAATATTACTCAAAATCCTAGCCTATTTGGTGCACCTAAATTCATTCAAGTGCCAACATATTTCCTGTGGTTGTAATCACCCCTCTATAACAAAAAATAAAATATAGACACACAAAAAAGAAAAAGATATAAATATAAATAAATATAAAAGTATTTTCCAATCTGTAAACTTTAACTGATGAGCTCTTCAGCTCACTTCACGTTGCCATGTCGCCCTCTGTGGGCCGATTTAGGTCCTGAACTGAACTAATACAGTGGCTTTCAGGGATCATTACCTTTAAAGCGCCACATTAAAGCACTATAATATACATTCAATTTCTACCAACTCCAGTAGTGCTCTAGGAGCTGGGGCTTGTGCTGTTTAAAGCAGACAGGAAATATTTTCTCTGAAATCTCATAAGTCTGTTACACCCGGACTGCTAACACCTTCAGATCAGGGTCAGCAACCTCCCACTGATAGGTTACCCTCAGCTTCAGATGACCTGTGTTGACAATAAGTTTGCCTTTTAAACTGTAGAAACACCTGCTACACACAACTTAACATATACATTAAATCACTAATTGTAAATTTTAAACTTAGAAAAACTGCAGGATCCTTATTAATCTATATGGGATCAGTTTTTCACAAGGAATCCTATTCGGAAATATCAAATGAGATGATAATAAGATTTCCAAGCACAAGACAGTTCCTTGTCCAGGCAGCTTGCGGCGGGGCATAGGGGGGTCAGGGGTCAGACGAAAGCAGGCCGGAGGGGTCAGGTACACGCAGAGGCTATGGCAGAGTGGGGCAGGTGTCACTGACACCATTAGGCAGCGTAAAGCCCTGCGTCACTGCAGCCACCCAGATCTGTAAACCCTGATTATCCCATTTACTCTATTGCACTTGTCTTAACTCTGAGACCAACACAGGAGCTCTGCCTCTGCACAGTGTCACTGCCTCAGCGAGACAGGACACACACAGTCAGTCATATTGAAGTTTACAGTCACATGGTTTAGCTTCTACAGTGAATATAGTGGTAAAATAACCTCCTTAAATTACAAATTAAGAATTTAGAAGGAAGAGACTGTTTCAAAAAAAAAAGAAGCAGTGAATAGTTTTAAAGATTGGCCCTTCAGTTGACTTTTAAAAATATAACTTTTGTTTTGTTTTCATACTTAGCTTTGGCGTGTGTCAGACAGGTTGATCTCTGAAATTGAATACCACATCTGGAAATGTACATGGAACTATTAGTCGGTTACAATGGAGCGAGTGCAGCCTCGCCCGATGTGTTTCCCAGGTGTGGAGAGATGGTTGCTATGGATTGGACAGAGTCCCTCAGGTCAACCACTCTCTGCAATGCTAAATCAAAGCCACTGACAGAGACTAACTGCAGGTACACACACATATACTGTACAGTATCCTGCTTCCAAGACAGAGCCCTCCTGTTGAGTTGTTTTGTGTAAATACTGCCTGGCATCTCATTTCTCACTGTGAAGCGGATGATTCATTGGCAGGTGGTTACTGAAAAACATGAATGAGATTATGCTGTCAGAAAATTAAAAAGAAGCAAGAATTCAGAAACAATACACACCTTTTCCCTCTGGTGATATTAATGTTTTTCCACATCCAACTGGTTGGTGTTAGTAAAAAAAAAAAAAACTGAACAGAGCACAGTTTTCCTGCTCTAGAGGCTCAATGTAAATGTATGTGGAAGAGAAGACTTCTTCTTCTGTTCCTCATAAATTTATGGTTTACAGTCACACAGACTTGCCTCAGGGATCCATGAAACATTTTCTGGACAGTTCAGCACAATAAAACGTAAAAGGAAAAAGATAGACCTGTTTTGCTTTCCAGTGCCATTTATCTGACTGCGTGATTTGGATTTATCTACCATGAAGAGTAATATCCCTGCTGCCTTTGAGCTTTTTCCTTCAGGTCAAACAATCTGCTGGGGTGGACCTCAACCCCTCTCTTGTGGCGTTGCTCACTGAACATGATCCTGCATCTTATGTCAACAGCCGTGATTTTTGAACTTTTATTCCTGATGGCATTAGACCTTTGAAAAAAGAACTTGCACAGATATAAAAGATAACTCATCATTTTACTGGAAAAATCAATATCAAATGCATCTAAACACCAACCAAACTTAAAACAGTATTCTTAAAACACATATATTAAAAAAAATATAATAATAATAATGTTCATATGAAAACTTAAAGTGGCTATAATTGATAATAGTAATGTATCATGTGTAAATGTGAAAACAATGTTCTAGTGTTGAACTTTCGGAGAACTATGACCCGAATCTGCAACTCTCCTCAGTTTTACGGAGCCTTATAGTGAGTTTCAGATCATTTTTTTGCTGTCTGGCTGCAACTTTACAGTTTTCCACTGCTTTCATAAGGTTGTTTTTGGTTGCAGGAGGCAGCAGCCGTCAGCGAAAAAAGCTCTAAAAGTCCACTATACATTGTCTGTTGAATGCACACTGACACAATAGTGACCAACTGGTGAACACAGTGGATCACTTAGTGGCTAAAGGAGTTGGTGGAGACCATAAAACGGAGCTAAAAGGAGAGTGAATATTGGACTTATCAGGTGGACACAAACACGACTCCAAATGAATGCTAACATTGCTCTGTATCTGCTGTAATTAGGCAACTGTTTGCTAAAGTTCATTTTTGAATAATGACATGTCAGTGTTGCGCTTTCAAAACTTGTTTCCCAAGTGACCAAAAAAACATTTTTTAATTCCAGGTTTAACCCCTAATTATGAGTTGTTATTCATTTTAATATAAGTATAGATTTTTTTTTTCATTTCAAAATACTGTTTTCAAAAGTCTCTTTTTATTTCACGATGAGACTTTACATGACAATGGAGTTGTCCTCACATTGTCCTTTCACCATTTCACCAGTCGCGTGGCCTCAGCCTTTTGTAACAGGCTCAACGATGACCAGAGCAACAACAACAATGCGGAAGTAACTGAAGTGACCAACTAGCGGCAGCAGCTGCTTTTTTAAAGGTGCTATATTTAAGTTTTTGCCATCACTACATAGCCAACATTAGCATTACCAACTGTTTACTTACCTAGAGGAAACGCTGAGCATTCAGCATCAAACTTTATTTCTTTACTCGCCAAGAGCTGTCTCCAGCAGTTAGAAAGCAAGCCTCTTGTTTTGCTTCTGTTTCTATCACTTCTTTTCTTCTACTGAAGTTAGCATGCTAACCAGCTAGCCCCAGGCCATCCCGTCTCATAATGCAACTTTGCGATATTGAGTCACCGCAGTGTCCAGTCTGCGTACGCTAACCTCTTGTCTTGTAAACGCATCGATGGCTAAAGCTTTTGACAAGAAACCACATTTGACGACAGAGAAAACTTACATATAGCACCTTTAAAGAATGCCATAATTTGTGTGTATTTTCTACTCCATTTTTTTCATATAAATAATTTATTATATGTTTTCATGTATTTGCTTATCTATTTTTAAATATTGAAGATATTGGGGCTCCAGGATGTCTTTGTTTTTTAAAGGTTTGTCAGAGTATCTTAGTGATGTGTTGTTTCCTGTTAGTCTTTACAAGAATGACATTGTTGAGGAAACACTGACTTCCTGCAACCTTGTGACAAATTGGATATTACTGCCACATATCATTTATCACTGACTTCAGCCTAAAAAACGATAGTGTTGATTCAAGCCATCAAAAACCAATGAGCCTATTGGTAAAATGCCACTTTATGGGCAATAAGAAAAACGTAACCACCAGAGAACAGAGCCACTTGTTGTTGTGCCAAAATGGGAGAACGAGCCAATGAGGAGTGTTGAGTGATGAAACGATGCATGTAACGTACAAAAAAGTTCTCTTGACATGTGCACTGAGTCTTTTGTGATGACAGCGAGAGATTTAAATGCAGTGTCAAACAAAAGACAGTTCACTTTTTAACCGACAACAGAAGGGGAATTCCTTTTTTTCTGCTGCTAGTGCGCCCTCGTGAAGTAAAGAAGATGGAATAACTGGGTGTCACGTTCAATCAGAAGCACTTGACCTCAGAAGCTCTGCAGCCTGATGACGGTCTCACATGTGGGTGAGCAGTTTCTGAGGCGAAGTTGCTTGAAAAAAAAAAAGTGTGAGCGATGACATAACTAGCGATCACTCCTCCGCAACCCTCATCCTCTCCTCACATAGATAACTGGATTTCCAGGATGGTCACATTAGTTTGTCCCGGCTGTCGGGGAGATATTCCCAGTGCTGACGGCGGAGTTAGTTTTGGTCTCAGATCAGAGGCAAACAGACAGAAATGGGATTTCCAGTCCTTTTCAGTCAAACTGCCTCTGACCCCCAGTGACCAAAAGCTGGAGAAACGCTCCGTCGACAAGGAAATGTAGCGTGGGGTTATACAGGGTCTGTGGAGTGAAGGAACAGCAGCAGTCGCTTCTGCACAGAGGAGCCCTTTATTTCAACTCTGTTTGATCCCAAATGGATGGTGTGTGTGGTGTGTTTGGTCTCGAATTATTCTGGCAGATTAATGCTGAAGGTTACAGAAGGAGTCCTGTTTCACAGGGAGATAGAGAAGGGCCCATCTCACCTAATCTTCCTCATTATAGGGTCTTTGTGATCTCACAGCCTGCAGGTCCAGAGACAGTAAAGGAGCTCAGTGCTGCTGCTAAAGCACTTGAGAGACTAATAGATGCTACAGACGTGCTGTGATCTTGGTACTGTATGTGCTGTCTCTGGCTAACTTGCATCCACCTTAATGGTATGACAGCCTTTCCCCCCACCTGGATGTCCAAATCATGCAGAAGGCGTGCTGGAAAAACTCCACATCAAACAGCCACACCTTTAGCTCGAGGGCTTCTATGTGAGGTTTTCTCATCTGCAGCAATGTAACTGCATACTTAATTGCACCCCGCATCTTTTGCGGGTGTGTCCATTAACAGTAACAACATGTCTTAGCAGTTGTTCGAGACAGGGGGATGAAACAAACGACAGGAGGATAAGTGATGCCTTATTGGAACAAGGATATATCAACAATCTTTATCCTTAGAAGGAAGAGCTTGACATTTTGAGGTAATACAGTTATTCACTTTCTTGCCAAGAGACACAAAAAGATTGATACCACTCTCATGTACACACAATAAATATGAAGCTGTAGTCAGCAGCCAGTTAGCATTGGTTTGCAAAACGGCTGCAAATAAGTGGAAACAGTTAGCCTGGTACTGTCCAGAGGTAACATATACAGCAATTTGTAGATTTACAAGGTGTTATATGCAGGACTATTTCTTGGACAGTGTCAGTAACTTTCTGAAGTCTTACTGTCACCACAAGGTTGCCAACAATCCCTCGTAAAACCACAGCCCCTTGTAAAACCACAATTCATTGTAAAACCAACACTTTTTACGCTTCGGTTTTTGTACAGATCAAACAAAGGGAATACAAAGTGTAAATTAGTGAGTTTTAAGAGGTGCTGGTAAATTCTGTTACCTCTGGATAGACCCAGGTTAGCATTTTCCCATCTTTATGCTAAGCTAAGCCACCTGGTTGCTGGCTATGGGATCAAACCTCTCATGAAGAAAGTGAATTTTTTCCAAAAATGCTGAACAATTCCATTAAGCTTTAAAAGATGACAATTGGTAAAGATGAAGAAGGAGAAAGGGAAGAAGAGGAAAAGAAAGCCAGTCAGAAATGGACCATGGTTTGGCCAAATTTGCATTCCCAACAATGATACATGTTGCATGAACCCCAAAGAACCATGTGTTCCAAGATATTTCTCATGAAATATAAGTTAAAATGGGGAGGGGTGTTTGAAAAAGTATAGTATAATAGTGCAGACAGGAGAGAAGATGCTCTAATGACAGCAGAGGCAACAGAAAACCTTTGCAAAAACAGAACAGTCACATTTCCACACGTTCAGAATAACTGTCAGTGCGACCACGGGCTTGGCTCTTCACTTTGTGACCAAGCTTTGAAGATGTCACAAGACCACACTCTTTGCCAGGAGACACGTGGCTCTGAAGCTGTCAGACTGACAACATACGAAAGCCAAGTTGGACGTCACATGAACGACGGCCAAGACAGCAGGACGGCTGTCACGTTCTGGCCACATTCTCAGAGTAACACTTCCTGAGACCCTAATGATCTTTGTAAAGCTGCCAGCAGAGTGACGGCCGCCAAGAGGTCAGGTAATCCAAGGCTAACTGGCTCCATGTCCACTAAATAGGATTGAAAGGGCCAGTCGACCCTCTCTGACTGAGGCTATGAAGGGAAACTAAGCGGCTGGAAGACTCTTTCAGCTCCAGGTCAGCATTCAAGCCAAAGAAAAGTATGAATAACTTAAGTAACTCTTAAGATATTATGGATGACTGGCTCTGCATTTGTAGTGACGGCTGTTAAATGACGTACTGTTCAAATTGTAAACTGCAACACCTGCATCCCCTATTAAATGTCAGTCAGAACACATCTTAAATGATTAATATTATATTTAAATTCAAATATTTATATTGTAATTATTATTATTTGTTGAAGTGGCTAATGCATATACTGTATATTGTTATATTTCCCTAGCATTGTATGTACACTGTAGAGTGTCTTTGAATTTTGCAGATTAAACCACTTGTAAACTCTCGTCTGGTATTTTCAGTTCCGACACGAAATCTATGCAATTTATTAACTTCATTTTATAGTAAATTTCAGCATGCAGGTGAAATACTCTACATATGATAATAACCAATTATATTTGGACATTTGGGAGGAAGCTGGAAGTAATCTTTTTCTATATGAAAATTTTTGATAGACTCAAGTATAACTCCTCAAAACTAATGATGTATACTTTATTTATGAAAGCATAAAAACAAACGTTCTGGTTTCCCTTTGTTGTTCCTAGAGAGTCCAGGATTTGTTTGGGTGGATAATCATTTGTACTCTCAAATGAATAATTCCTGCTCTTGAATGAATCATTTCTGCATATTAATGTTCTGTTATTAATTTGAGAGCACAAACATTAAATCATTGACATTAATCAAATAAGTTGTTTTTTCTCTCCGTATATATATATATATATATATATATATATATATATATATATATTTCTGTTGCAGGGGCTGCAAAATTGAATTTTTGCTGGTCATTAAAACATTTCTTATTGCATTCACTAATCTCACTGACACAATGTGGGTTACTAAGGGGTAGATGAGGTTGCATGTTCATTTTGCTGTCACTTATCATTTTCATCAACTTCCTCATTTTTATCTTGACATGACTTCAACTTATGCAACTTTCCTGTATAAGAGAAGAAGAAAAAAAGAGTCTGCAGTGTTTCATGGAAAAGAGACCTAAAATAAAACCTTCAATAACAAAACAGTTTTCAACTTGCTAGTTCCCAGTAATGAACCACACAAATCAACTATAGGCTATAACTGAATACAACTTCAGCATAATTATAAAAATAAAACCTTTAAAAATATTTTAATTTTATTTCAGTTGCTCTTAAAGTGCAATATTTCCATTCTGCTCCCAGGCATAATTGACTGGTACACTTAGCATGAAAGAGGTCGGAGAACTACTAAGGAATCATTTACAATCATTAGACCGAAACAGATGACAATGACAAGCAGGCTGATGAGGGATGAAATCATGCTGGATAAATGGAGCTTTGACCTTGATCATTTTTTGCTTTGGCATTCTCCAGTCAGAGCAGGTTGGGAATGTAGGAGGTATTCCACAGAGTGTCTCGCAATTTCTCTTTTTCTCCATAAACAAATTAATCCAGAAGTTATCCTCACTGTCTGGAAGTATGGCGCTATGACTTTCCCATCTGCCTGGCAGGAAGGCTCGATGGCCAGAGCCTACAGTATCCTCCACCATCCCTCCACAGGAAAAGTGCATCTTCTTCAACTATGTTCCACTGCTCTGTCATGCTGTCTCAGGATAAACTGTTAAGAAATAGCTTAAAGTCATGGAGAAATTGTTTATACAGATAAATTGTTCACATGGATAAAAAGAATTGATGAAATAAACCCTAAAGATGCTTTGCTACAAGAAGCTTTTTAAGATGACGGTATTTCTCGGTGGCAGCTCAGAGCTTTCACATTGTCGAGAAAGCTTCTGCATCTTCAGCAGGTATGATGTCAGGGTCTCAAGTGTTTTACCCCTCAGCCTGCAGCGGGGTTCCAACTGCAGACTTTCATCAACAACAAACATCTTGAGCTGGTCTCAGCTGCCATGGCAACCTCCCAAGTGACTTTTTCAGTTGTTTTGGTTCCAAACTCTTCTTCTGTAAGAAATCGCACACTGATGTTACTGGGAAATGGGGAATGTGGATGCATGCCATACTTTGACAAGAGCCTCATCGATCAAACCCTGGTTCTTGGATTTCTTCAGCGGGTGAGAGATGGGTAGCCTGTCTTCCCAGGGTACTGTGAGTTTGGCCTGTAAGATGTTTTTTGTGCTCCTGGAGAGAAGAATAGAAGGATGTCTGGACGGAGTGAGATTACTGCCACCTCCTCTGGAAAGGCAAGTCTCTTCTTCAAGTCAACTTGTGTCTCCTAGTGTGAAGCTCAATGCAAAAATGAGGGCAGGTTGTTCTTGCCCTAGGAGCCTCATCTCCTTCCCTTTGGAAATCAGTAAATTGGTGGTGATGCCTGGTGTTTATTAGCTTCAATCCTCTGCAGGTCCGTCCATTTGGCAATTTCTGTGAAGACTTTGCCGTGCCTCCACCTCACGGTCCAAAGGGTTGCTTCATACTGCTTGCAGGATGGGTCTTCTTCTTTGCCCCTGATCTTTAGGGTGTTTGAAGTTGGCAAGAGGTCAGGCACAGCACACAGGAGGAAGGTCAACTTCTCCTGGGCACTGCAATTACTTTGTAAATAACATTTTCTATTAATGATGATTATTGGTTAATAATTTAATATTATCTATAAAACACCTAATGTTCAGTTTGTAGGGCTCCTGACATGGATCCTTAGAATTGTCCTAACTTTTCTCTCCCCATATGGTGGCCATGCTTAGGCTCCTAAAATTTTCATGAGGTCAATGGTTGAAATATTAAAAATGGTAGTTAATAGTAAAGCATAAATTGTTAAAATGGGTAGAAATAATGGATTAATTATTGAAATAGTTATTTTAAAGTGCATAAATAATGCATAAATGACAGATATAGCTAAAAGAAAAAGTTAATATAGCTAAAAGTTGGAGACAGCTCACCACTGGAGACAGCTCTCGGTGAGTAAAGGAATGAAGTTTGATGCTGAACTCAGCGTTTTTTCTAGACTGGTAAGTAAACTGCTGTTTATACTAAAACTGGCTATGTAGCAATAGCAAAATTTGCAAATAGCTCATTTAATGGATAAATTGTTGTAATTGATAGCTTAAGTAATTGATAATTGGTTGCAATGGGTAAAACAGTTCATTGCTAATAGCTAGAAGGTAATGGACAGCATTAAATGGCTGAAACATCCAGATTCCACCGCAGGCAAGTGCGAATGCAAATTTTACCAACCATCCTAAATATTACAGTTAAAGCGTATGAAAAATAAATAAATATTCTATTTTTCAAATGACCATATTTGGAACATGAAGGTAGTGTTGATGAAGGGGTACAGACAGGGTTGTAGCCTGCGTGAATATATCAGGGAACCTCTGATCCACAGGTATCACATAAATGAATATCAGCACGGAGAGAGTGTAAACGCAAGTACATTATGTAGGCTGCTTTTTCATGCTTGAAAGTCTTATTTTAAAACATGTCATGTGGCACTCCACTACCTACAAAAACACTACATTTCTATTCAGGGCACAGACGCTCAGGATGAGCAGTCCTTGTAACAAGTTACTCATTGGCTCGTGGTGTCAGCCTGGCTCATTGCGGCGTGATGTAAAGAGGCAGAGTTTTTCTCCAAGGCTTTGATTCATGTGTCATCTCTGCACCGGCTAATAGATCCTAATCTGTAATTAATATTTCCCCCACAAGCTGTCTCTCCCTGACTTCCGATGTGATGCTCTACCTGCAATTACAGCCAATAAAATCCCTAAATCGGCAGACTCTCTGCTCAGATCAGGGTCATCACAGTTAATCAAAGGCTGAGACTCGATAATGGTCCTTTGCTCATGCCGGGCAGATGAGGTGTCGGGAGACAGGGGGATTAAATGTTATCTTTATTAGATGCAGTGAGAACCACATTTTTCAATAAAGGACCAAGTTGTAGTTCTAAAAAAAGACAAAAACAAGGGAGTAATTGGGAAAATGAAATATGTTTCTTTTTTCATTCTGCCCTCTGAAATCTAAACTGAAATATGGACAGGAGACAGGGTCATTGCACAGGTGAGATATTTTATTGCATGCCATTTTCGCCTCACATCTCTACCTCTCATTCACATACACACACGCACACACGCACGCACGCACGCATGCACGCACAAATGGCATCTCGAGATGAGATAACAGATCTGAGGTACCTACTGGGCTTACTTTGCTCCAGAAAAAAACCCGGAGAATAAAACAACTAAATGATCAAAGAAAGAAAATAATGAAAAAAAAAAAATGTAGCTGCTGTATCTGTGTGCATCTTGTCATTATTTGATAAAGGCACACCACCTCGTCTATGACACACTACTGATAACTACAAAGGCTAGAAAGCCAGTACCTCACAAATCAACCACACTGGGCATTTACCATTCACTGTAACTGCATCAAATGATGTATTTTAAAAATGAAACAAGCATTTTCTTAATATATGAAAAACATATTTATGGATTCCTGCAAGATTACCATGTCACTGCAAATCAGCTGAAGCAATGAGTCAAAACAATGTACTAAGAAGGCATAAGGACCTTGAAAAGAAACTAAAAAGGTACTGCCTGGGTAAACACTTCACTTTATTTTACTTCTTAAGCACAGCTGATGCTCTGCCAAGGTTGATAATTGGCACTCTTACTTTCTTAATCACATTGAGAGCTTTCACTGATTCAACACATACAAGCCCTGGAGGTGATCTAGTTTGGACCCATTTTCTGGTTTTAACATCTCCATTTCTTGTTGTTTCTTTGGCAACTTTATCTTCACATAACTAAAGATATTTATTTGGGAAAGTTATTTACTTTTACATAGACATAACCCAATCAAAAAAACAAAACAAAACATGCACAAGTAATCTCTGGCCCAAAGGTCTCTTCAGGACCACATTCAATTATGAACAACACTCACTTTATCTCACACACAAGCAAAAGGTTGAGCAGCAATAAAACAAAAGTTAAAGTAACACTGCAGAGGGAAGCATAGATTTCCTCAGACTCTGGATGCGTCCGAGGGACTTCTCAACACGGACTGATGGATCTGATTAAGATGTTTCAGGGGAAGCTGCAGCAGGAACGCTGCTAATGATAAAGAGTGACAACTGCAGGGGATGTTCTC
This sequence comes from Seriola lalandi dorsalis, assembly GCF_002814215.2. NCBI lineage: Eukaryota > Metazoa > Chordata > Actinopteri > Carangiformes > Carangidae > Seriola > Seriola lalandi. Next base: position 1,377,095 of record NW_019524978.1, on the reverse strand, counting down.
ACTTTGATGGTATGTAGTGGCTGTGCTGTTAAACATTAGTGTTTGTTCCAGGTTGGGGCTGCCATAGGACCTCTGGAAGACCTCTCAACCACTATCAGCTCATCGGGGTTGTCACGTGCCTTATAATGGAGCAGGAGGTCTTGGATGGCTCGCTCTTCGATCTATGAGTACAGGAAAAAGACGGGAAAAGGATATAGGACCAGGGATATAGTGGGTAACAAAACCACGCTTCATTTGAGGGTAAAAAAGAAAACGCTGACACTGAGGGCGTAATGATAATAAGAGCGTTTCACATAATGGTAACCAGAAAGCCACAAGAAAAAAAGTGTTCTGTGAAGGCGCTGACAGGAGCCTGGCAACGGCTGAGGAGGAGCAGAGCGGGCTGTCAGAAAAAAAAACTGGAGGCAACTCATTTCAAACCAGCACTGTACAGAATGTGATATTCATTAGATGAATGTCTGTGAGATATGAGAGAAAGGAGACACGTGACCCCTACTATGTTTTTCCACTTTGGATGCTGCATATAAAAGTTATACATTCAGTCACATAGGAGTGTGCATGTGTGGGTGAATGTGTAAGCGCTAACGCACACAGACAAGACTCGTTACCTGGATGAGCGCCAGCGGCTTCTCTCGGCTGCGGATCAGTGCAGCTTCCTGCTGCTTCTCCTCCTCCACAATGGAGGCAAAGGTCACCAGGGAGTACGGGGGAGGGCTGCTCACTGCACCCAGCACCCAGGGCCTGAGGGGAGAGACAGGTGACACAGCGAGAGAGAGACGGAGTGAGGATGGGTATCAGCGACTGTGATAGTGAACGCAACAAGAGTGTGGACAGAGGTTGAATCAACTACTACTGACAAGCTCCTGTGTGTGAACGGGCCGCCAGTCCCTGTATAGCTGGACTAAAGTTAAAATATATCTCTATTGAACTGGTAAGACATCCCTTCACTGCATTTGATACAGTGGATCACTAAATATTGGTGGAGAGGCTGGGACTGAGGAGGCCACAACACAAGAGTTTAGGTTTAAACAATGCAGAGTTCCACATGGCCCGTTTCTTACGTCTATTAGCTGATATAACTCACTTTGACAATATTTCCTATCACAATTATGTAGACAATACTCAACTTTACACATCACTTTTTAATGACTTCCTACCAGTTAAGAAACTTGTTAACTTGACAACAAATGAAAACCTAAACCTCAGAGCGCAGGACGCAAACTGATCGTGAGAAGGGGGACTTCTCTACCGCTGAAGCGATCAAAAACCTAAGCAAGAGATATACAAAACCTGTACATGGATCCCAAGCAATAACTAAGTAACTTCAAAAACAAATTCAGGAAAAGACATTAAACAGGAATTCGACTGTTTTAAAATGGAAAAAAAAGAAGAAATTTCAAAACCATGGGACAAGGCTAACTGAAGCACAGCAACAGGTGGAAGAAGCGGAGACAGCTAACACTCAGTTAAGGGATGTTCTGCTTTATTTTCTCCGACAACAGAAAAACTCCTTCAAGCCAAAGAACTGAGCCAGAAGGAAGATTGTGCTGTAATAACATCCACATATAGGTAATTAAGGCAGGCATGGAAGGAAGTTTAATGCTAGCATTTACTGACAACTTTCTAAAGACAGAGTTGAAAAAGTGCATCGAGTTCACCAGTCAAGCAGTCCTAAACCTCAGGATGAAACCGTCTCAAGATCCGTTCTGGTTCATTTCCAGTGATAAGTGATAAATTACAAAATACTTAAAAACAGCCTGGGAATAGAAGATCTCCTGTGAGGGAGAAGGGGTCGCATTTGCACACCACACCAAGGTGAACAATAAACTAACAAAGACAAAAAAAAAAACAAAGACATAAATAAAATTATTAAGCAGAAACAGACACGTTTAAAAACACCAGACTCTGCCAAGGTGAGGATTCGCTGGGAAACGGTCCCTGCCGCTACGACGGTGCAACAGAAGTATAGAGAAATGAAAGCTACTGCGAAAAGAGATTCACTCCGGGTAGACACTGGAGCAAAAAGGACAGAGATTGCACTGAATGAGGCCGAGAGAGGTTCAGCGATTTCCACCGACAACAAGTATAAGCAGAAATCAAGAGGTATCAGTTGGTCTTATTTCATAAGCTCTTAAAATTATAGAATAAATCCACAAGCATACATAACTGTACAATATAAAATGATAATTTTAATTCTTCCATTCCTCCACCAAGTTCAGTTTAAATCAGTTCAGTACTTTTTACGTAATCCTGCTGACAAAAAACAGACAACCCAATAAACAGACACGGGTGAATGTGGGCCCAGTTAAAAAAAAAAACTAAGATGGGATACACATGATACAGAATTATATGGATTCTAGACTTAGGTCCTGATGAATAAAGGTATTCCAGCTTACTGTAATATCATGGAGAAGGACATATTACAAAGCTTTCAGACACTAAGAGAATAACACAATTTAGAAAAGCCAGAAATTAACAGATATTTACAGTTACACCAAAACTTCTTAAAAGAAATTGGGAAAAATGAGCCAATTAGAGAAGCTAATGAAATAATTCAATTAAAGGTGCTGGTAGTTTCAAATCTTTGCCAGGGGAATTGCAAAGGCTTAGGAAAAAAAACACAAACTATCTGAAGGAGAGATGGGAGAAAGAATTAAATGATAAAACGAGTCAACAATTGGGAAACGTGTCAAATTATTTTTTCTACTTCTTGTTCTATTTTACTGGTATGAATTCTTTTGGAAGAATCATGTTCATTTTTTTTCACTTCTCATAAAATATCAATGGACCACACATTTTAGAGAAATTGTGGGGATTTTGAGGTAAATCATCACCACATGTTTTGGAGCTGTTGAAAGATACAGTGATTTTGGGAGAGTTTTTGGAGAATCATGCAACTTATTCATTGATGTCTATGTCACTTCATTTGGCAGATCCAGCCGAAGGAATCACAGCTAATGACAGATACCTCCTGAAAATATTAACTGCAGCAGCAAAAGAAAAAGTAATAATTTGTAAATGTTTGCCGATCCACCTGCAGAATCAAGGAGATTCATGAGATGGAAAGACTTACTTTACTACTGAGACTGAGAAATGATATCGCAAGTTGGACATAACAGATAATATATTAGTTGGCGGCTTTTTCTCACCTCCTCCTCACTGCTTAAAATGCTGTGTGTTCTGTCAATCATGGAAATCAATTTAAGTAGAGCATAAAGACTCCCCCCCACTGTTCATAACCCATGATGCCGGCAACGATTTTCCTGAACTATGCTGTTGTTTTTGTCAAAAAAATGAAAATAAAATGACTAATGACTTTAAAAGTATGTTTAAATTCCTATCATTTTCTGCTGTCTTTTAATCTTGTGCTTATTGTTTGTTTTTTATGTCTCTCAATTTTATATCACGTGTTTTAAAAGCATCTTGAAACTACGAATTGCGCTATTTGAAGAAATTTGCCTTTACACACACTAACAATATTTCCCTCAAAAACCAGAATGCAGAACACAACACTTCCTCTTAATATTTATATTCTCCAAAAGAACATGTCACATAGATAACCTGATGACCCTGCAGTCTGATCTGTGTTTGCTTTTTAAGTGATTTCTTAGTTCATAGTTGCCATGCATGGGTTGGAGACATTTGCATTAGACAGTTGCATCAACAGTTTGTTATGAATGCGGCCAAAAACATTCGTAATCACTCTCTATGATGAAAGTTGAGGTCATGGAAAAAAGTCTGACATCCACTCAAAGTGCAAATATTATGATTATATAAGATAAGGCATCTCTATTTAATTTGACTTCAAAATCTGGAAACAGAGGCAGACACATGAGAGTGCACGAGACTGCCGCTGCTGCTTCCTGAGCCTTGAACTCGTCCGTCTCATCCAAATACCAGGAGGAATCTGAAACCTGCTCCCTGTTCTGTATGATCCGTTTTGACATGAGGTCTGCCCTCATCAATTCTGATTAACATCACGACTTCACAAGAGTGGCTCACACAGCTGTTGAATATCTAAAAGTCTGCTCTTAAGATTGCAGCATGAAGCGTGGACAAACAGAGGATGTTTATAAGATAAAGGAGACGCACTTGCAAAAGATTGTGAGAATGCACTTCACTTTCAAGCCCTGAAACGACTGAAAACCTGCAGAGATGGCCTCACATTCAAGTGTTTCATTTCTTTCCGTCAAACATAAGCCTCATACAAATATCAAAGCAAACTATTACTACAGTTAGGAATATATTTTTATGGACTGGAGTTGGACTTGTGTGTGTGTGTGTGTGTGTGTGTGTGTGTGTGTGTGTGTGTGTGTGTGTGTGTGTGCGCGCGCAGTGTTTGTCCAGCTGTCTGAGGATGTTGTAAAGGTCAGGGCGACTCAGTGTCTGTGGGCAGGTCAACCCAGCTGCACTGGGTCATTTAGAGCTGTTCACCTCAGTCCGACCACAACCTCACGACTCTCAATCTGTGTAACCAGAGGAGATCCTCGACAAGTCGTACAGCTCAATATTTTTTAGTTCTCTTTCTTCCCAGTAGAATCAGTCTGAGGTTAACACAAAATGCTGCTTCCCCTTTTATTTTCTAATCTCTGTTTTTAATCTCTAACTGGATTAAAAACAAAACTCTAACTGGACAAGAATAAAAAATAAAAAATATTTGGGCATTTTCTTGATCTGATGAAGAAAGAAAAAGTATGAGGACGGATATAAGTAGTTATTAGATGTATCCCGTTCGTCATATCTGTTTGTAATTAAGGTTTAGATATGATATTGTAATAAAGCTTGCTATAACTGAGGTAATGAAGTTAATGGGGTATCTTTAGTCCAAAGTAAGTCTGTGTGTGTGTCTGTGCGCTGCTGATTTTAAACAACCTTAAAGCAGTTTTATGAAGACACCTCAACAGTGTCACCAAGTGGAAAGCAGCAGTACAGGACAGAAGTATTCTTGCCTTGGCGTGTGTGTTTCTGCCTCAGTGTGTATTGCCTGTCAGTGATATACTCACCCAGTCTGTTTCTCTGGCTCGCTGCTTTCAGCACATTTGAACGTGACCCTTCTGGCAGCAGATGTAGGAGTGACAGGTGATCCCTGAGCACTTTGGCCTCTCTGTGTTCCAGCTTGCCCCACTCTGATTAAGCTGTTCTCCTCCTCCTCCAGCAGTGCCCGAAATGAGCATGAAGAGGGAGGGGACTGGACTGCTGTTGCCCTGCAGACAGAAATGAATGACACAGAAATAAAGAGCTTGTAGGTGAAGGTGAAAGATGGTTGCATCGTTGCCGCCGAAGCGGATCTAGAGACCTGCTCTCTTAGTAGTTTCATCAAGTGTTGTTGATGAAAAAAAGGTGATGTGGCTGTGATAAAAAGATGTGGCTCGGGAGGGAAAAACTCAGGAAGAACTTTTCCACTAATCAGTGGATCAAAAGTGTCCTTGGGCAAGATACTGAACCCCAAACTGCCTCTGATGGCTGTTCCATCAGTTCAGTGTATGAGTGTGTGTGTATGAGTGAATGTGGTCTGTAGTGTTGAGCGCTTTGAGTGGTCGATAAGGCTAGAAAAGAGCTCTATATAAGAACAGTCCATTTAAAAAAAAAAGTCATCCATACTAAAAATGAATGCACTGATGAAACTGTGAAGATCTCTTCAAACTGCACCACCAGTGAGAAGCTGTAAACCCATCAAGAGGAGCCACTCACCAGGCCTTCCCACTGCTTTTGGAAGGGGTAACTGTGGGGGTTGGTTTGGATGCTGTGGACTCCACACTGGCTTCCTTGCTGGCCATGGCCAGCATCTTCCTCTGCTTCTGGGACAATTTAGTGAGAACAGGGGAGTGCTTGATGCTGGTGCTGACACTGCAGGCAGGACGGAAAATATGTGCAGTTAGCCAACGAGGACAGTGAAACAAATAATAGTCCATTCATATGCAGCAGAACAGTTTTCCTCCCTCCTTCTACCTGTATGGCCTCCTATTGACTGGCCTAACTGGTAACTGTAAATAACAGTTTATTTATACTGTAAATGATGCAGACCTCACATACCTTCCAGGACTTTTAGGAGTTGCTCCGAGGGTCTGCAGAGAGTTGGCTTCCATGTCCATGATGGTTCTCAGATCCAAGACTGGGGGTGGACGAGTAGGACTGCAGATCGTAATAACACATTCACACGTACAAAGTAAGTAAGACATAGAGCTCGATTTTCAAGAGTTATTTATTAGCTAGGGATGAAAACTTTCCCTTCTTTCTGCAGCCCTCCTCCTCAAAAGTAGGAGGAAATAAGATCTTCTGTTAAAGACCTTGAGTATCTTGTGTCAAATCTGAAACCTGCTTTTCAAAGCATGTAATATAACTCATCTCTGCCTTGTGGACATTCTGTCTCCAGCTTTTTTTGGAAAAAGAGAAAAAGAGAAAATAGATATTGCAAAAAAAACAAAAAACTAAAGATACGGGGAGATTTCGGAATGATCAAGTGCATCTTACCAGGGCAGAACGTTGGGGATGATTTGTGTAGCAGAGTTGGGGGGAGTTGGGAAGCCGTTTCTCAGGGAAGTTGGGGTGCTGGGTGGAGTCTTCAGCCTCTGACTGAAAGCCCTCTCATCCTGCAGATGAAAAACAATGAAAATTCTACCCATGATCTATTGTATATTTGAGTTTTATATCCACCATTTGATGTTATGTGATGACTTTTTATTAATCTAACACAATCATACAATGGGAAATGGTTAACTCTGTTTGATAGTTCTAATTCCAAGCATCCACTGCATATCATAATAATCCAAAATGCATGACATGTGTTATATTAAATGTGCAATAAAATAGGTCCATATGAATGTTGTCGTGGTGCGATATTAACCTCAGCTCTGTCATGGAAGACCGGTGACTGAATGTCTCGGGGACTGCCCACCCCCATGTAGCTGCCCTCTGAGTCTGATGTGAGCAGCTCCTGCAGGGACTCTGTCGAGTTAGCCTTCACTGACTTCACCAGGCACGGGGAGACCGCTGAAAGGACAGAGAGCATTTCTTAGTGAAATTATCACATTTTCCCTTAAAACAACCTGATGCTTTAAAAAAAAAAAAGAAAAAAAAAAAAGGCTGACGGTTGTGAAGTGGTTTGTCATGTCATGTGGATATGTATTAAAAGCATTGAAGTTTTAGGTGTACCTGCAGTAGGGGGGCTTTGGATGATATTAGACAGAGTGTAGCCCCCTGAACTGTCTGATCGTCGCCTTGGTTTCTTTTTAGCTTTCATCTTGGCTTTCTTCAACAGGATATCCCTACGGAATACAATGTTGTACAATCAGTACCAGATACTTTTTGGAGAACCACATTCAAAATGTTGAAAGAGGAAGAACTCGTCCTTGTTAGCTCCAGCTTTTCTGAATTTTAGGTTTATACAGTCAAGTAGTCACCATGCTACATGAAAAGAGCAATGATGTGTTTTACAGAGGCCAGGCTCTATAACAAGAGAATCATTTTCTTTTTAAATATGAAAGTAAGCTATTTGGTCAATTATGAAAATATGAAAGTCTGCACAGCAATGCAATCGGAAAACAGACACAATAACAGTTCTGCTTGTGTACCTGCAGGAGTGATCCAGTTCTGCCTCTTGTTTCAGGCTGAATGCTGAGTCCAAGTCTTCATCCTCATACACACTGAGATCTGGAGCGCCAGGGTACGGAGTGATAACTCTCTTTTGCATGGCTGGGATCTGATATAACAAATCACAATTTAAAAAGTCAGAACAGACGACATAAGAGCCCTTCATCTCCAGCGCTACATGTCAGTCATTAGGAACATTTACATAAAGAGAACCAAGACTGATTTTAAAAGAAATCTGCAATCACTATAATCAACTGTGCAAAAACCTACCTAATAAGCTGATCACATCAAGTGACAATATTTGACACATTTTTATAATGGTATTTCTATTTGTTTTTATGGAGCACCAGTATTTCTGTACATTTCCCAGAAGCCCTATAAAGTGGGTCAGAAGTTGCTACATTCAACTGAAAATTATATAAGAAACAAAAACAACAGTTACACTAGTCCCTGACTACAGTCTGTTAGATCAGCTACTGCTGGAGAGAGGGATTGTTTTTAAAAGTCAGAGGAAAAAATGATAAGTCATCATTAAAAGGTTAAAATCAAAGTCACAAGACATATAATAAGCAAACATTGAAGTCATGGAAAACATCATGCAGATGGGGTTGTTTCTAGGGATTGAAGGTCACTCACCATTCTCCTATAAGCTGCAGAAAGATCTACAAGCACCTCATCACTAAGAATATCCAGAGCTCTGAGGGCAACATAAAAAAACAAATGGGCAGAAACACATGTACAGATGAGAAAACATATTTTTTGTTCTTTCCTAATGGCACTTGTATTTGTCCTGATGTATAGATCAGAATTTCCTTGTCCACACATTAAATTAACTAATACAAATAATATAATGTTATACAAAATGCTGAAATGCTCTAAAAACAGCTGTGTTAAAAGAACTTTCAAAATCCAAACTTGATTCTCACTTTGACTCCAGCAGGGCGGCCATGTTGAGGACAATGAACTGGAGACAGGAGAGTTTCAGCTGATCTGCATTGTACATAGCAGCAAACTCCAGCAGCTCGGCAGCGTTCTTCAGAGTCACTGAGGAGAGCAAAGCAAGCAGCTTCATTAACGACTCAGGCGAGTTTAACTGAAATGGTGAAGGTGTGATTTGTGAAATGATGCTGCGTTCACATCGTATGGAGAAGACAGGCAATGTGATTTTGATACCGTCTAGAAGAAAAATAAGTGATAACCTGATAATATATAATGAGGAAAGTCATTATACTGATAATGAGTGACATGTACATGATAAAAAAAAAAAAACTGCTCACTGTCAATACTTATTGTTCATTTATTAAATAGCCACAGCTTTGGTTTTGCTGCAGTGGTTAGCACTGTCACCTCGTGCTTGCATGGGTTTACTCCTGGTGCTGGTGCATTTATTAGTGGTACCATTCTAGACAATGCAGGGCTTTGTGTGTGTGCTGAATTTTAGATTCAAGATTGAATGTTTTCCTGAATTTTATATTGACATCAAGTTTGTCAATATCTTTCAATCTTTTGGTGGTACTCAATTATTTGGGGGAACACTAACACTAAGCCTACTGCAAATCGCTGTCGGAGATACAATTTGTTGGCACTTCAATTAGCAGTGTATTTACTTAATTAAACTACAGTTGAAAGTGTACCCACAACTCATCTGATTTGCAAGATTCGCTGCTAAATGAGTGTGTGTGATGCTGGAGTGTTAAAGACATGTTTTGTCGCATTCACGAAAATGGGACATACAGACCAAAATTATTTTTATATGACATAAGTGCTGCATTATGTCCATTTACGTCCATACGAAAAATAAAGTTGTAAAAGATAAGAGCAATGTAAAAGAAGTTGGGTAAAGGGAGAAGACAAACAAAACATACGATTCTCTGTGATGACGACTTCGCACATCTCCTTCAGTCGTGTGATGAGCAGCTGGTCGGCCACAACCAATACGTTGCAGACAAACTCGACATTCAGAGACTCTGTCAAGCAAAGGAGGAGAACCAGGAGGAGTACTGTTAATTTGTTCTCTTTTACCTTTCATGTAAATGCAGTAAAACCTTCTACCAAGTGTGACAGACACACCACAAATGTATTTTCAGTCAATAAAACTTGAGAAGTTACCTTTAATGGTGGGAGACTCATCTGTGTAAATATATTCGAGAATGACCTGCAAAATCTCTGAGCTTGTTGGCATCTCCAGTGCATTACAGGATGTGGCCTGAGGGGGCACAAGACAACTGTATTAACAGCTTTAGAAACTGCATTTAAATTATACAGGTTTATACCAGTAGTTGGTTAAAAGTTAAAGAATAAAGCAACATGAAATAAAAACATGGCATACCTCAATCCAGGGGTTTCCAAGCATACTGTTGAAATATTCTGCAGAAAGATGGACACAAATAAACACAGTTACTCATTTTATTTACTTAAAACATCCAAACAGTAACTAAGGTTAAAGTTACACAACAAGCAGGAAGCTCATAATTCCACAAAGTCGAGGTATCCTGCTAATTAACAAACATAACACAGCCTCAGTTTTGGGGAAATAAATGTAATTATTAAAATAATACTGCAATAGGTAATGTTTCATGAGCATGTGTTAAGCATAGAACTTATCTAATTGCAGTTACAGTTTCTATTAACAAAAATGATTGTAAACCTCTATGTATGCGTTTCTCTATTGATGACATGCTGGCCTATCATCTTACCTAGTCTGGCACAGAGGACGCTTTTGTGGCAAGGAAACTCTTTCCCATCTTCAGATTTCAGAGTAACATCACAAAGGTAGGAGCTGTGGAGACACAAAACAATAGCAATAGCAAAATCTAGGTTTTCATATCAAATGTATTATTTACAATCTAATCTGCAGCTACAACTGATTATGTACACTCATGTACTCACCATTTCCTCTGGCAAAACTTGGGTTTGTTGCCAGTTTTCTTGTTGATGACGTTGATTTTTCCATTTTCATATTTGACTCCGTCCAGTCTGTTGAGGAATAAAGAAAACACGATTAGTAAAAAATGACAAAATCTGATTGTGCCTCAGGTTAAGAGCAGATCCAGGTCTCTCACCGTGCCGACAGGCTGCCCAGGCCGAGCTTCTTCGCAACACCCTGCAATATTTTGACAGGATTGGCCCCTCTTTCATTGGCTCCAACCTTGTCACCTTTGCCTCCTTTCCCCTTCTTGCCAGGCTTGGCGCTCTTGCTCTTGGCCTTGTCACCATCTCCTCTGGTTGCAGAGGGAAGGGAGCGGTACACCTCAAGGGCTGGACAACCTCTCAGGTCCAAGTCCTGCAGGCTGCTGATAATCCTCTGCTGCTCTACATCCTGGCCAAAGCAACAGAGGCAGTCTTAATGAAATAACCACAGCTGAGTGAGAGGTAACAGCTCTTCACTATTTACTAATGCAAATGTCTTATACAGACTGACGCTACATTATATACAGCATTATACAGTATATCAGATTTCTGTTGCTGAGAGTTTTTAAGTGAATAATAGTGAATAAGACTTTTTTTCTCACCTGGTTTTGCCCCATCAGGCCTGAGACTCTCGGCCGGGAACCATGCACCAGCAGCTCACAGGAGTCTGTGTAGATGAAGTGCAGGGCGTATTCCAACATGTCCGGTGGGATTTTTTCGAAAATTAGTAAATCACAGCCCACGGCGTCTTCGCTCCTCCTCACTTCCTTATCGAGATCCTCATCAACCCCGCAGTGCTCGGACATTAACTGTTTCCGGAAAAACTCAGACCTCATGGACAAAATGTACTTGTGAGCAACGAAGGTGCGATCAGCGGCCTGAAGCGTCACGTCGTGGATGCTGTCCATTTCATCTGCCTCATCCAGAAGGCTCCGGAAGTGTTGGGAGAAGGAGGATGGAGAAATGCTGGGAATCTCATACAAGCTGGATTGAAGACACAGGGTGGACGTCATTGTACAATAATCATTCAAATGATGAAAAATGACTTTTATATCAGGATCTTAAGACAAAAACAGTGTAATCTGTGACACCTGTCATAACTGGACTAGCCCAATCCATTTTGTAAAGGGACAAGTGCCCATTGAAATAGAAAAGATAAATGTAAACAGACCACAGATGTTTACATTAACAAGATAATGTCTATCAGACAGCAAATGTATATTAATCATCAAGCCATTAGTCCCTAGGAAAAAAACAGTGTATGCTATCAGCAGGGTGGAGATCTAAAAATGAAGTCATTTAGACCAACCCAACCCGATTAAGATAAACAGTCCATTATTTTGTGTTAAGTCCAACAAGCTGAATGTGCCAACATAAAATTGAGTGGTAAGTTATCACTGATTCCCTGGGGAGATAACGCTTGTAAAGTCAATGCCCCACATGGTTTATCTCTTGGAATAAGGCCCAGGTTCCCACCTCTAGATGGCAGAGTTTATCTAAATACTCTTTTCCCCATTTACTTTAACTTAATTTTCTTGACGGCTTACTGACATAGCGTATATAATTAGCCACAAGGATACTAAAGCCAATCAGACTGTGAGTCAAAGCATTAGCAATAACATTCTTAAAGAGGTTTTTGTCTTATCGTGGGTAGTAAAAAGTACATTTCGGTGGTGTTACGGTATTGTGCACAATAAACAACAGAAGATGACGCCAACATTAATCAACAAAAATGTAACAATCATAGAGTTGAACAAATGGACGAGGAGGAGAAGAAGCAACGACTGTATATTTTAAATCAGATGAGCCATCCTCCATTCAGGATTATTGAGCCTCCCCTAGCCACTGATTGGAGATGTTTGGATTTCTGTCTGTTAAAAATCATGATTTACTTATTTTTCCCTCCATTTCAATTATCACTCGAGTGTCACTCATAGTTTTTTTGCAGACATCTGTCTTACATCTGCCTGACAGAACAGATATGTTTAGATATTTACCAACAGCTTACACTTCACGTTTTACATGTATAACTGGTCCTGAGGCATCTATTTACACTTCAAGTCTATTTTCTACAGACTTATGAACATGACTGTGAAAAGCATTTTCTATGCTTCAAGAAGGATCTCCCACCTTGTTTTGGGATCAGCCTGAAGCACTCCAAAGTTCCGGCCTTTAGAGTCCATGGTGATGCTGACAGCTCTGTGGACGTACGGGAGTTTCTCAAGGCGGATTCGCTCGTACACTGTCCCAGCATCTGAATGGCCACAAACCTCCACACTGACCTCTGTAACATTACAAGAAGCTTGTAAATTAGATTAACAAACAATATATTCATCAATTCTTCAAAACTATTATTACAACCCTGCTGTAACGATGCCCGTTTACATTAGTTTGCCCTCATTATTCTTATCTCTTTAAGTTAATTATACTGCTGTTTACTAACTAACAAAAAGTAGTTATCAGTCCTTTTGGTAAAGCAGTTTGCAAATTTCATTTTCAAAAAAATGATATACAAATTTTGAAATGATCATGAGATCATATCAAGCAACTATTTCCCTCAAGCATGGATTCAAATCATTTGAAACATCCACTGTTGCAGAACAACAGCAAACTTTCAGTATACCATGTTCCTAAATTCCTCACCTTTCTTCTCACCGTACTTCTTATATTCTCCAGCCCACACGCCACTGAAGCCCTCCCCCTCCTGAGTCACAAACATCATGCTGTTCTTGCTGAACGATATGTCCGACATGAAAACCTGACGCCCGTACGCCCACCGGCACTGTCTCACCGAGCTGCCGGAGGAACGCCAGCAAAAAACCTGACAGAGAGGGGGAAAAAATACAGCAAGGAAATGTAACTCTTAGTCACCATTTTCATCTATAGGAATCCATATAGGCCGGATTCTGCATTGTGTAACTGTAATTGTATTATTGTGTAACACCATAGGTTAGATAACAATACAGAAAATAAAACAACTTTAAAAATATCAGTTATATATTCTCTCACTGTTCCAACCTTTATAAACTGTAGCTTCTATTCACACTTTCACTTCTGCCTCAGTTTTACTGTTTCATAACTGATTTAGGCCAAATGTGTGGATACAAAACGGTGTGGAGTAATGTTTCTGCTCACCATGTGCCTAAATAACAGAATGAAAAGCATTTTGTCTTATACCTAATTAGTGTACTTACCCTGCCAGCTTCATCTAACGCCAAGACAGCCACCTTTTCCCCTCCTCCCTCATTGAGCATCTGTGGATCCACACGGTGGTCCAGACTGCCACCACTGACCAGAACCTTCTTGATGTTGAGCTGCCTGAGCAGGAAGAAGCAAAAAAAAAAAGAACGTTAATAACATGAATACAATATATGGTATTAATCACTTTGTCTATCCATGGATATCACTTGGTGGAATATAGTCATTCCATCATCACTGCTGATTTCTTGAACATCTGAGTTCAGGCAAATCAGATGTTGTGTTATTGCTATTTAACAGACAAGCATGCACTTAGCTCTGCTACCCTTTCCAGCCAACACATATTTGGAGCACTAAACTATGCAAAGCAGAGAAAGAGGTACCACAACTGCTTCCAGTTTAGTGGCTTATTTACTATCAGCTGTCGTTCAAACGAGGCCTGATTAGAAAACCAGAGGTGATGCAGAACGGACAGTTCCTCAGCTGGCTTGAAAAGAAAATACTGTTCAGATCGATGAGCATGGAAGAATATAGAGACAACATCTTTGAGTGATATTACAAAATGAAGTCTTTTATTAGTTATGAATTCATTTAGTGCTGTAACAGGAAACTTACCCGCTATTTCTGCCATCGAACACAGGATTTGGGAAATAACTGACTCAAAATCAATGTAGTATGTGTGCTTTTTAGAATTGTGGTACTATGGGGCAATTTGCTAAATCTATTTTTCTGATTACATTTAGGAACAAGAACAAATAAACTTAGATCATGTGGATTTTTTGTGTTGCTTTACAAACACGGATATGTATGTGGCATTTTAATATTGGAGAGAGTGTAAGAGCGACTGTTAAGTCTTTTAATGAGATGGACTCTTCAATACAAGACCATGTGAGTCATTGACATTTTTGCAGTGCAATGAGCGTTGGTTTAAGCCCTATAGTTTTATTCACCTTGAAGCCATTTTCTTGCACTGGTAGTCAGCCAACAGGTAGACATCCCCCTTCTCAGTCACAACTACTGTTGCTCCATCACTAGCTGCTGCCATGGCTATAGTAACATCTTTGTGGTGCAGGGCTGATACCTGCCGGGGGGCTGTCACACACTTCTCCCCATTAGGATCCAGGAGGTAACCTGGAGATTAAATCACAAAGGAGTATAAAATATACTGTTCTTTAACATACCAAGTCGCCCATATGCAGTATGTGTTTAATACTGCCCTTGTACTTGTATGGGTATGCTGAGACCTACCCAGCTGCCCTCCATTGAGTCCCATTGTATAGACAGCCTCCCTAGTCCACAGCACTGTGTGGAACCTTCCTGCTGCAACTCCAATCACTGTCCTCCCTTTCAGCGTCTTGGAAAACACCTATACAAGATAGTACAGGGACATTAAAATGGTGGCATATATCGACAGATTGTAGTTCCTAAAGTAATGGTCTTGTCAAATGTGACCAAAAAAAAAACAAAAAAAAAACTAAGATTGTATTCAAGAGAGAGCTCATTAAAGATGTCTTTACACAATGTCATTTTACACACCAAAACAACAAATCCCATTTAGCACATTAACGTTTCTTGTTTCATGTGCTGCAAAATGTCATTAGCCCTGCGACCTCCTACCTGTTTGGGGACATGTGCTGAGGCGGGAGGAGGAGCTAGGCCTAGCTGATGGAAGGTGTTGAGGCCGAAAGTGTAAACGTATCCTTCCTCTGTCAGCACCACTGTGTGGTCTTTAGCTGCTGCTACCTGGGAGCAGTGGTGGGACATCAGACCCTCCACCATCCGAGGAACCTGAGGAGAGGGATGAGAAGATAGTGACAAAGTTTAGAAAAACAAACTGCATGTACAGAAACGTTAACAGTCTCTGTATGCTCAGTGCTGGGAGTTTAATGGCATCTCCTCACTATCCACTCATAAAGCTACTGTTGATACCAGCTCAACACTTCCTCACTGTAATTCATAATGAACACATTTTACCAGCTTAGCAATCCTAAGGTCTGTATCTGTTCATCAGCGCAGGTAAGAAACTACGCTTGCAGCATGTGAATTCAAGAGCGATGTAAAGGTGTGTAAAGTTTATGGTAAAAATATAAGAGAAATTTAAATGTGTTCTCACATGGGCCTTGAATTATGGAGCACATCACAATTTAGTTTCACAAATTATCATCAAACATTCTTTGCAGAGAGGAAGCCACTATCTGCTATCTGTCCTCTGTTTCAGAGGACAATTTATCACTGCCATCAGAAAAACTTTTTAAACTGTGAATGGAGACACTTTAGAAATCACATTTTCTTTAGAAATACCATTTCATCTGATGAAGTTCCAGGGTCACCAACTCCAGGCATTTAACCGTGGAGACAAAACAGAAAAACATATCGATTCTGAAATTTATAGCCCGTGTTAATGTGGCTGTGGTAAGGGAACAGCCTGCATCCTTATCAGTTGTAGACAACATGACTGGCTGAAATATATTAATTAATACTTACTGATAGGCCGTTGAAGCCAAATGAAATGAGAGCAAACAGAGACTAAACTTAACATCCCTTAAGAGTAATTCCTTTATTTTTAAAAAGTTAAATAGACTGGTAATCATCATCTCAAGTAAAAAACTCTAAACCCTCTATGCTTGCACAGAAGCAGAGCCGTCACTTAATGTAACACTCAAGTATACTATACCTGCATCTCAGTCCCTGCATCTACAGTAACAACAACTCACACCAAAACGTCCACAGCTGTTGATATAATTTTAATTTCTGGTTTATCAGATAATTTATCAAAAAGTAAGAATTATTATATCTGCTTCAAAACCCTGGTTCTGAATGTTTCCTGTTGTTCCTGTACTGCAGGAATCATCTACTGTATTATAAGGTTGTGCCAAAAAGATGCCCTATGACAAGTCTCACCAGATAAGTCTGTTCATCTCCATGGCCAAGTCGTCCTCCTTGTCCATGGCCACAAGTGAACACCTGGCCTTTCTGAGACAGGAACACAGAGTGGAACTTACACAGGACCACCTAAAGGGAGGAGAGGAGATTAAACATTAACATATTTGTGATTTTTTTGTTGCTGTTATATATTTTTTTTTTTTTTAATCCTACATGTACTGTTGTTGGGGGGAAAAACAGTCTAATCTTGAGCTGATTAAGGCTCTTGTCATTATCATTTTGACCTCACAGCAGAGGCTGCGATGCATCTCTTTCCATGTCCTCCAGCCAAGTCCTCTTGTAGTGGTAGTAAAACACTATGCCAATAAAAGGCCAGGGCACAAGTGGAAAAGCAAACATCATTACTAATACATTGGTACCCTCAAGCCTTCAATAGAGTGCAGGGATGTTTCCCAAAGTATCACATTGATGTGGACAATCACACACAAGCATACACACCAGTGTGGTTCATTTAATTAAAAACATGTCATTGTGGAATTAATATTTAACCTCTGGCACCTGCTGGATTGAGCTAGGAGGACAAAGACTATACGCTGTGCCACTGGGTCATTGTGTGGTCATGAAATCAGATCCACCTGTCCCCCACGAGGCTTTATGAAATTACTCTGCATGACAAGTTCTGCAGGTCAGAAAACACCTCAAACATAGAGTTTCTTCTGTCAAAAGCAATAATGTAGTGACAAAGGGCCTCAGATGAATCATTTCTCAGCAAACATGCAAACCTGCTTTCAAATGCCAAGTCATAAGAACAGACAACAATAACAACCTATCTAACATAGTCATTACTTAATCTACTATAACTAGCACCTGGTGTGTACACACACCACTGGGGGTAGCCGCACTGATGCCAGCAGCAACATTAATCACCCTAAGAGCATCTAAACGACAAATGCATGAAATTGTAGCCTGGCTGTCTAACCATGCAGACTGGCTCAACAAAGTAACAAATTAAGACTATACAGAAGAAGACAAAGCTAATCACTCCGTGCCTGACACATCAACTACACCCTCAATCTACTGCTAGATGTGTTTCATTTTTATCCCGATCCTCTCCAAATCCACAGTTAACCAAGAATAATGTTTACTACCGCATTCCTAATAATATAATGTGACTTGGTTCTACAACTACTAACTTAAGTTATCTAAAGTACAGTTAAAAATTCAACCAATATTTCAACAGCCTTGGATACACCAAGTCAAATTTGAGCTAAGCTTTAAAAAAAAAAAACATTTTTACAAATGCTGCTGTACCCTGAGGAGAAGGTTGTGTAATACAGGACTCTGGGGAGAAACTGTTTTGCTGGTTTACCCAGGTGGTGTGCCTCATCTGGAATACCCATGTGCATTGGCTTTTTTTTTTTTTGATGTAACATGTTGGCACAGAGTAAAGCAGGAGGCTGTTGCTGGTGTGACGCATGCAGGTGGGGTTTTCAGGTGGGGAAGCCTTTTGCTGTAGGAAAACACTTTCATACTTCCCTGGAGAGCTGGGACAACAGTGTCGTTAACCTACCTGCTTGATGTAAACTCCAGTCCTGGCAAACACATCCACAAGCTCAGGGTGCTGTCGGCTCTCCTGATTACCATGGCCGAGACTGAAATTAGTATTGTTTCCCCATGTGTATACTTCAGTTGGGTCTGTAGTGGGGGAGAAAACAAAATTACAAGCACAGCCACAACACTGCCTCCACCCAAAGACTGACTTCAACCACCAGTCAATTCTGCCATTAATACAGATCATAATGGCAAGAAAAACATGCGATACAGCACAGGGAGAATTAAATCCCATGCATATACACACGTCAAATGCTTAGTTTAACATAATGAATCACCATGATGATCATGAGCCTTGTGACTCTTGACAAAAACAAACTAAAGAGGTAATGGTTTCATCATCAGGTGTCATCATTTACAACAATGTCAACTTAAGCGAAGAAGTCAACAACTTTTATTACCAGTGTTTTTAAACACAACATGTGCTGGTCGGTCCTTCATTGTCAAGTCCAAGACAGAGAGACCCTCCTTGTCCTGAGTGGAGAGAAGTCCACCATGCTGAAACAAAACAAATTTAAATACACGTAAAATTGATCCAAATAAAACTAATCACGTGTTGAAAATAATACATAGCAAGGAACAAACTTAATTTTTCCTTTTAAAGCACCAACAGATTATTTTTAATATTACTACTTCATGGTGTTGGACTAATTTCACTAATTTAGTAAGTAGGACCTTTATTTACCTTGTTATTTATGCTAATAAACATACTGACCATCTCTTGATGAAATGGACAGCACATTTTTTGACGATCCACTTGAACACGTACCTTGATGAGCGATATGAGACAGTGGATCTGTCCGTAGAAGGCGCTGCGATGAAGAGCAGTCCAGCAGGACTCCTTATCCTTCACCATCAGGTCAGCACTCTTACTCTCCAGCAGCCACTCCAGCAGGGCCTTCTTTCCCAGTGAGGCTGCCAGGTGCAGGGCTGTACGGCCAAAGGCATCCCGCAAGGTGGCCGCATTGTGGCAGTGTGAACTCAAGAATGCCCGCAGCTGCCCTTCAGAGCCACCCGTCAGTGCTGCTACCA
The DNA here is from genome assembly GCF_002814215.2 of Seriola lalandi dorsalis. Lineage (NCBI taxonomy): Eukaryota > Metazoa > Chordata > Actinopteri > Carangiformes > Carangidae > Seriola > Seriola lalandi. The sequence continues at coordinate 1,357,871 of NW_019524978.1, read as the reverse complement.
CCTCGTCTGCATGCTGCTGAGAGCGGCATTTGGGGGTGCAGTCCGGCGGTGCCAGACTCATCCTGACCACCACCAAATCTTCACAGTGAACCCTCCTCCCTTATGTGTTGCAAAGTCCTTCTGATAGCCCACCACCCACAATTGCAAACAAACTCAAAAACAATATGATGCAAGGTAACAAACCAAAAACAATGCAACTAAATTGCAAACTATAACAGAGCTGCTCTCCAAGAGGCAAAAGGTACATAAAAAAACGATGTATCTACAAAAGGTCGAGATGGTTTGGAGTGCTAGAATTGTGCTTGTGTTGAGGTTCCACCGCACCCTAGCAACCCCAGAGCCTTTGTGTGACTTATTTCAGTCCACCATCTCGACCAACACCTGCACACAAACTAAGGTGCTTGCAGCATACAATGGCATTAAAGATTCAATAAATACAAAACTTCTTCTGTTTTTCTATACAAAATTGTACATTTCAGTGTTTACAAAAATAGTTTTTCTTCGACTGATTTACAAAAGGCAACAATATCAACAACCCCCTGACCTTCGTTTCCAGCAGTCCAACCATCAAATTTGAGGGGAAAGGCCCCCTTTCCCCCCAAAATTCCACTTTCCTTTTCAAAACTCCATAATTGTAGAGTGCACCTGAGGAAGAAAATGTGACAATTATCAAAGGTGAACAATACATTCACGTTTTGTTTACATGCCATCCAAAATATGCAAGAATAGCTTTGTGTGCTGGTCGAAAACTGCAATTGCAAATATAAGAACAAGTTTGGTAATTACAGACTTAAGCAGCTCAGATCAGCTGAGTTGACAGGTTTGCCAGACAGCTATTTTACAACGCTGTGCAAACAAGACTGGGGTTATTAAATGCAAACTTTGCATATAGTTTGCATATGGGTAGTGTTTTATGAATAAAGTGCACTGACGTTAGAAAGGGAGGTTCTTAATGTTGACTAAACAGCAGGATTATGTAACAGGCTAACTTAGCCGAATACCATGAGCTTGTTAGTTTTCCGTATTGGCTCTCATATTGGCTCCCTATTCAAACCTTCATTGGGTTCTGAGTGAAAGATCTAGGGCATCAAAGCCACTTTGAAACAAAACCTTTGGTAGAATAAGACCTCCCAAATATCGCTAGGTGGCTAACATGCTAAACAGCTGTACGAAGCAGAACAACGTTACACATCAAGCAACATCATAGTTTGCTATGTATTTTCAAACCTTCAAACTCGACGCATGGGTAGAAACATCTATAAAATGTATTGGTTTGAACATTTGACCAGTGCTGTTAGCTAACGTTAGCTAATTCTACTTTGGCAGCTAGCTTGACTGACACATCATCGCAAGCTAGCGTTAGCGAGCTGCTCTGCTAAGGGGAATTTAAGTCGTATCGTTTCTTACCTTCCGCTAGATAAAGAAAACAGAGGACATAGAGAAAGTTGCATCAACGACGTACATCCACTGTGTCATTACTACAAACGAGGAACACTAACGGTTTTTTCACTGGTGCAAATTTTGACAGGACTGAACGCCTGAAACCCTGCAGGTTAAGTAAAAGCCCTCGCTAGTGTTGAGACTTCCGATTGGTCAGAGCTTGTACATACCAATATCTCATTGGTTGATTTTCGAGGGCGTTGGTTGTGGGCAGAGTGTGCTGTTGTTGGATCTATGATGTCACAGAATTTTTTTATTTCAGGATTTATACACATAATTACAAAATAACATTAGAAAACAAAAGAAAATATTATAATAAAACTGCCATATATACCTTGTAAATTCACATTGAATGATCCAAGAATACAACACTTCCTATATCATTTAAGGTTAATTTAGTTTAGCATTTCACACCTCATGTGGACAGTAACATCTTCAATCTTCAGAACAGCACAGCAGTTTTAAGGTAATAATGCTATTCCCTCTGAAATGGACTGACATTTATTGTTTAAAAAGTGTCCTATATTTCCACTTAGATGCAGTTAAGGGCAAGAGAAGAGCAAGAGAGTTGTTTTAAAATCATTTTTTCACAAGAAGGACAAATGTATGCTTTGTTGTTTTAATGGAGAATAAAAATAATGTGACATTCCATCCCAAATTTATCTTTTGAGTATGCCACACCAAGTGTGGGCATGAAAAATGGATGTAAAATGTTGGTAGATGCTCCACAAGAGCATCATGTCAGTTACAGTAGTTTCAAACTCAACAGACTTTGGGTGCAGTATCATTTTCAGCCTCGATCCAGGTGTCATGGAATTACTCAGATGAATGTCACATTGACCCAGGCTAAGAATAGGAGAGGGTCAAGGGAGGGTAAAGCTAAGGTTACACTGGGATCCACACAGGGGCTTCCAAATATGACATATTGATGAGGACGCCCTCCCTCACCGTTCAAGCTTGAACACAAGCACAGTTTTTCTTCTCAGAAGGATAATCCTGCATAATCCATCAGACAATGCTTTCACCACAGGGTCACCCCTCAATACTCAAAAGGAGATAGGGAAATACAAGTCATGTAAAAAATGAAGGAATCTGAGAATTCCATTGTTTTCTGAAATAACATCATGTTATTCAACAACTGACACTGTCAAATGTTACACTTTTTTTCTTTCATTATCATCTCTGGAGGAGGGTCATTTACTGCTGCCAAAGATGAGTTTTGTATTATGCATTGAGACAAAAATAACTTGCACATTGGTAAGATCCAGGCTCTCCTAAACTTCCATTTGCACCAATAGGATAATTTTGATTAAACCAAGGATTAAATAAAGCTTTGTCCCATCCCATGGACCAAAACCTGAGAAGATTTGGTAAAGTGAGATAACAGAGAACAGAATGTGTTCAAAAATATTTATATTTATATTTTCATATTGGTTTTATTACTTGTGGATAAAGTACATGAAATGAATCATTCCTATTGTTGCTCAGGACCCTCCTTAACCCTTTTCCTTTGAACCTTTGAGGTCAATGGACCCGATTTTGAGGGACACACCATTAATGATATTCAACCACACATTTTCAAGATCATATGAAAAGTATATTTATGCAGAATATGGTCAATATTTATGAAATATTTTACTGGAGAAAAGCTCATCTCCTAAACATTTTGTATGTCAAATGAATGCTTGTATAAAAGTATAATGACCGTATGAAATTTTGAGAGATTTGTTTAAAATTCTTATCTTTTATTTATTTATTTATTTTAAATATGAGTAAGGCAACTTCAGCCAAATTATCACAAGTCATATTTTCTTTGCTATTATTTTGAGTTTGCTGTCTATATTGTTAGTATTGTGTTGAGATACGAGTCAATTTTTTTCCCTGCCTTCATGAGATTATATACTCCCCAAGGATCCTGAAAGGGACTGTAGCTTTTCTACACAAATAGTAAATAATGGTTTCAGTAAAGTTACACTATCAGTGGATCATATGATTAATGTGTTTCCTTTACCAGTTTCCTTTTGCCTTTTCAATTTCTTTAGGATATGTGTTTTCCACTTATATTATTTATCAAATGGGTTTTGAGTTGAACTGGACTGAATACCAAATTTTACAAAAGGCCTATAGATTAAAATGCTTTACCCACAGGAATAACTTTTTGAATTATGTGGAGTCATTTCACTACCAAGCAGATATCCTATTCCATTGGTTATGATTTAGTAAAATGATGATCAGATATGTAGGCTGTGTTTCTACATAGTGTAATCTGGGCTGCAACCTCACAGTGAAGGTGAACTGTTCCTCAGTTTGCTGGGAACGTCACTGGAGTTTCCCCCGGGACCCACAGAGGTCCCTGGACCCCAAGTCACTGTGCACTTGTATGCTACAGGTCATTTTAAGAAACCTAGTCGCGATTTTCTCTTTTAAATGTTTCACAATCAAATTAGGATTAATATTTTTTAAAAAGCACGTGTCAGCATTTGTAGAAAATTTAAATTAGTCTATATGAAACTTGTGTGAGTTTTCTGCTCACCCCCATTTTGCTGAATAATGGTATGCTCCCTCCTTCCATTGGTCTGCACTGTGCTGCTGTTTAGTCTTTCCCTCTAGACTCCCAAAGACCTGGAGAGCGGCAAGCTGGAAGTGCGTAGGTAACACACGGCATCTTTGGGAGACAGGGCGCATTGTCTGGCTCGGAACCAGGAGCAAGTAAGTTCAGGTTCCGCATCGGACTTGATTGATTTGTCCGGACAGGACAAATACCGCGTAGCTTGTTATATTCATGAAAATCTGAGGTTTGAAAAACAAACCGGTGGGATATCCTAGAAAGTTTGCGAGCTTCGTCCACATCACCTTTATCCTCATGGAAATGTAGACTCACCCTTAAACAAGAATGGTGTGGGGGTAGTCATACGGAGTCTTGAGCTGGAACTGGGAGCAGTTTTCGAGAAGATAGAAGAGGGAGACAGTTGAAAAAACTTTTCTCCGCGGAAGAACAAAGCGGTGACTGAGCTGGATTGTTATAAATCAGTCTTTACGCACGGCTTGCGCAGACAGATTTACATATTCCAAGATGCGCCTGTTGAGCACGTTGTGCGGATGTAACTGTGGAGAAATCCGTGGGAGAACACAGAAGTCCGGTATGATGCACTTACTTTTCCTCCTCGCGGTCGCACTGTCCTGTCACGGCTGTCCGGACAGATGCTTGTGCTCCTCACAAACTGTAAAATGCCAAAACCAGGACTTGGACGAGATTCCGCAATCTTTGCCGAACAATACCAAAATTCTGTTTGTCACAGGAAACAACATTTCCCGTATCAGTGTGGACTCTTTCCCAACCGGCCTAAAATTGTTAACAGATCTCTATCTCAGTGGAAATGAGATGGAGTCTGTAGGTGCAATGGTATTTGACAACATGCCAAACCTTGTGCGGTTGGACTTGAGCAACAACAAAATCGAGACTTTCAGTGAAAGAGCTATCCCTGATGATAATAAACTGCAGGTCTTGAACCTCAGTAGGTCTTTTCACAGTCATTCCTCCATGGATGTGATCCTAAGTGTCCTACAGCATGGAAACCTCTCAATGCTGAAAGTCTTGGACCTGTCCAACAACGACCTGGTGATTCTTCCAGACGACATATTCACAAGCCTTTTCAACCTGATCAACCTCAGCCTGCAGAACAGCTCCATCATCTCCATCCAGAACGGGACGCTGAAGGTGCCCCCGCTGCGTGACCTTGACCTGAGGGACAACAGCCTGAGGTATATGCCGACCACCACCCTGGCAGAGTTCAGCCTCAAGCCTAGTCTCCACATCTGGCTGGCGGGGAACCCCTGGCGCTGCGATTGTTTCGTGGAGGAGATGCTGCTGTGGCTCAAAAACTCCACTCAGGTCGTTGACATGCAGAACCTGACCTGCGCTGATCCTGAGGCCCTGAGACGCCAGCCGCTCCTGCAGGTGGAGTCGTCACAGCTGAAATGCGTGGGCGACATGGAGGGCGTGCTGGAGACATCTTATGTTTTCTTGGGGCTGGTGCTGGCACTGATCGGCGTCATATTCCTGCTGGTGCTCTACCTGAACAGAAAAGGCATCAAGCGCTGGATGTACAACATCCGAGACGCTTGTAGGGACCACATGGAGGGGTACCATTACAGATATGAGATAAACTCTGACCCAAGACTGGCCAATCTGAGCATTAATTCGGATGTGTGATCCAGGAAGGGACACTGTCTGGGACCCCACAGTGAGATATGAAATGACTTCAACTATTAAGATTTGCATGAAAGTCTTCCTCCCCTTCCCCTTTTCCCCCCAAGATGCTATTCAGATTTCACATCACATGTCGTGACTCCTTGTCTCACAACCTCCATTCAACCACTGCCGCATGTCCTGTACAAGTCCCTGGCAGCTGTGATGTCAGCTGCCAGGTGTTACATTGCATGGACAATGAATCATGGGAAAAAGTTTTTTTTTTGGAGAGTTGCAAAGAGTGATATGTTCTATTTTTACTCTTCCTAGAGGATAAACGGACGGAGTACATTGACTTTAAAGTGAAAGAATACCTGGCAAAAACATACTGCTGGTCATTGCATCCCTCTCATTTAGCCTCTGCTGCAGAGAAATGCTATACTGCTTGTTTATAAGTTTGTTCTTTTAATATGTGAATTTGTGATATACAGTATGCCTTTTTTTGAATGATTATAGTGCAGATTGCATAGTTTTTGGATTTAGTAGGTGGATGTGATTGCTCTTTTTTTTTTCTGTGAAGATATTCATCTAAATAAAATGCCTCTGGATTGATGGTATCCCTCTCGACTAAGGGCCTTTAATCTTAAGACGGAGGAATGTGATTCAAAGGCTTTGATGGAGGAGTTCAGGGCCACACAGACATGCACACACACACACATGCATACACTCATTCCTGAGGCTGTGCCTCACACACTAAATCTTACTCCACTTGTCAACAAGTTCAACAATGTGTGAAACGTCTGCACTTTTGCCATGTTAGAGACATTTATACTATCTCCTCTACAACATTGTGAGTGCTATTTTAGTGAGTTGCTGCAGTAGAAAAAAAAGTCTGATTGAGAATTTGAATAGAGGACAGTTTCTGAATTTAAATGAGTGTCTATCTGTAGGTCTGTAGGTGATGAGAATTGCCAACTGTTATCTCTCGTCCAATTTGCTTCCTGCTGTGAATCTGATAAAAATCCATGGCTCCACAGGAAATTCCCCAAAATAATGTCTGTGAGCTGCAGCCAGTTGGCAGGTTTGATATCCACCAATAGACTCCATCAAGTCTTGTAAGTGTTTCAGTGCACCCCAGCTGCAAAGAAATGGTATATGCTTTTTCGTGGCACATGCAAATGAAGGCAAACTGAACCCCATGATTCTCACGGGGCACACAGAGGTATTATGGAAATGAGCTCAAGTGGCTTTGCCTTTCATACAACCCTGTTTTAAGGGAACTTTAGAAAAAAGTGTCTTCTATTAGTCTTTATACCCAACTGTCACTTGCTATTTTTCATGCCATCCAGTATGGTATGGATTAATAATTAATGAGTGGTGCTCCTTTGAAGAGTATACCATGCATGTTGCTGTCTATCAGTCTAAATTAATGAAGTCTGCACACAGGAGTGACTCACCTTCCTTGGCCTGTTGAAGAACACCTAGAGATAATAATTTCCCTCTCCCTCCGTCTCTCACTCTCGCACACACACAAACACATCCCTAACAACTGGCCCCACATAGCCTGCAGCTACATGTAATTTGCAGTACAGCAGCGCGGCTCATGCACAGTCGTCGCTGTCTCTTATACACATCTCAAACACACAGTTTTGCCAGGCCTGTATCTTGTATCTCGACTTGTCTTCATACCCGACATGTCTTTCAGTATGAAATTTATTTTTGTCATCAGCCGCTGCCATGAACCTGTGTGCAATTACGCTCGTTTGGCATCAGAAAGGGAAACGATGTGTAACACTGTCGGTCTGGTCTGGTGCTCTGGCTGGTGCTAATGCTCTGTATGTCTCCTGACAAACACAGCAGCCGCTCAGCCGCCTCTGTGGGCTGAGGACGTGTCGTCACACCTTCAGTTTCACACTTCCCACCTGAAAATCTCTTTGTCTGGGAAGCATTTGTTCAAAAACAGCATTGCCAATCTCAGAAATAAGACAGTGTGTGGAGTTGTTTCTAATATGCTGCACGTTTAAAGGGTTTTACATTCTCACTGGCTTTAGGGTGTGTTGCTCGTGCTTTTATTCTGATGATCACACCTACATTTCCCGCCCTCTGACGCCCTTGTGCAACTGTGATTTTGCAGCAACTTTCGGATGGTTAAATAATCCCAAACCAGAAGGCTGTTAGTTACAAGCACTTGTTTCCTCACAATGGATTTGTGATTGTTGCAGGATCATTCTGAAAGTGGTCTCACTTCACACACACGCACGCACGCACGCACGCACGCACGCACGCACACACACAAAAAGATTCCCCAAAGTGAGGCTTCCTTACCTCTTTGTCCCAGGAGGGACATACAGGTGCAGGCTGCTTACAACCTAATGTTTCCACAGAGACTGTCAGTGAATAGTCCTCCTCCTCACACACTCTGCAGATTCATATTAACGAGTGATTTTGCCCAGCCACGCCTCAAGCTACGCTTGGCAGAGCAAGTGTAATTACAGTGGGGGAAAAAAAAAAAACCAAGTGAGAGAGTGAATGGTTGAAGGGGAAGAAGAATAAAACAGATGAGCGCGGGCAGTGCTCTCTGTTCTCGAAGCACGACAACACCTTTTCTGGCTCACTCAGTGACCGCTTTGTGCTTGTTAACACTAGTCTCCAAACAGCTTCGACGTCTAAATAGCCGGTCATTGACTTATGGTGTCAGCTGAGGTCCAGAGAGGCAGCGCTGTGTGTCTGGCAGCTCCCTGGACTCTCTCAGTTGTCTGTTAGAGCCGTTGCCTAAAGCTCATTTCCAGACAGGAGCAGGGCTGATATTTGTTCTTGTTACTAGTAAACAGAGGCCGTGCTTCAGATACTGGGAGCTCTGGGATTCAGATATCAACAATGTTTTGTCTCTTCCACTTTGTTGTTTTATCTGACCTTCTGGGGCCCGACTGTTACTGACAGAAACATTGTTTTTATTCCAGGAGTACCCTTTTGTTGCCTCCAGTCTGAACGGTCTCTCACCTAGTCAAAGAAAAGAACCTTTTTGTAGCCTGTGTAGAAATGTGGGGTTGATTTTGATCCTCTGTTAAAGCAGTTGTTGTCGAGTGTCGTTCAGCTCTAGGAGGACAGATGTGACATACTGAGGCTCATCTTTTTTTACTGTATAACTGATTGATAATGCCCTACTGTTGAACTGGTGAGTTTATGATTTGATTTTACATAATATGCATGACTTAGCTTTTTCAGTTTGGTTTAAAGGATAGCTTCAGGTTTTTCTTGTCACATATAAACACTGGAGGAGTTGCTGATCACTAAAATAATTCCTCCCGTACATAAACGCCATGAAATGATTCCTTTTTTCCTGTCCATGCCAAATTTAATACGAGGATTCTCAGTCAGAGTGAGACAAATCAGGTGGTTATGTTCTCAAATTTCAGTCTTAATAGTATAAAATATCATCCTTCTGTCACTGTCCCTTGGCTGGAAAAACACAAAGAGGTAATCCAGCACTAAAAAAAAACTGTAACTTTGAAGATCCTGGCTGCTGAAGCCTCATCCTCATCTCAGCCCCAGCCAGACACAACACTGTCCATCTAGCAAAGCTGCAGACAATCATGTTATGATCTCTCATGTAAGCTATGGCTTTAATCGCACTTGGGAGAGTTTTGTTCCCTGACTTTAACCTTTAAGGCTGCACCTCCTTCCAGACAAGGGGTGTACCACCCTGGGGAGAAGTGCCGCCCTCAGGATACATTCAAGAAACAAAAGCCCTGTCCCTTGCTGTTGTTCCATAACCAATGCGCTTCATGCGTGGATATCAAATAGATGAGTATGGTTAAAATATGAGTAGCTAGCTATCTGTAGACATGCACAACTACAAATATGAAGCAATCAATCACAGGGAGAAGCTAAACTACTGGCTTGAATTTCTGCACAGAACGAGGAGTGTGGTCTCTTCCTTTGGCGTCACGCTGCTAAACGCACTGCTCAACAGCCAGTAACGGGAGGAGAGATTGCAGCAATTAGTAATTCTTTCAATGTAGGTGTTCATTTGTAAGTATTATATTAATGTAGACTTGAATAACTGGAATCTTTCCTTTAATTGTGAAATTTAGTGATCCTACTCTTCCAAACAAAACAGAATATTTGAAATTCTTTTGGATGAAATGGAGCAAATTTACAAGTTTTCAAACTGAATAATGGCGCATCCACAGTCGAAGAAACAAGCCGGCCTTCAAAAACCCGCGCCCCATTATACTGCACACACATACAGACATTGTTCCCTGCTCACAACCGTGTTTGTTGAGCCACATTTAATATGCTAGTGCACTTTCCTAGTGTTGAGAGACAGACTGGCAAGTTATCAGATTGCCAGAGTGCCGTAATTACATTCACCGCACTGCACTGCTCTGCTGCTCCACAAACACCTGGCAAGTTGCCCCAGCCACTGACCTTTCCCTTAAAAAAAAAAAAAATCAGGCTATGTAAATGGCAGTCATATGGGGTCGGTTTTGTAGACTTAAATAAAAGAAAAAGATTTTTTTAACAAAGCAAGACATTCATTTCATCTACCCGGTATGCAACAATTGCTGCTTGGCAGCTCTTTATCTGTGTGTCGGGTATTGATGGCCTGGACTATCTGTTATCGCCGCTTCAACCACCACAAAAACAACAGCAACGACAACAACAACAACCTCCCCTCACATGAGATGCCTCGTCCTCTCTAATGTGGATTTATGACGGTGTACATGAGCGTGTTGTGGAAGCCTGCCTCCTGTTGAGCCATGTTGGACTTAATGAACAAGCGCCCTCCTAAACGAAGACGGATCTGAGCTGACAGCACTGCGGCCTCTCTGAGCGAGCTCGGTCATGCAGCATCTGCCACATGTGCTTGAGGGACAGATACTGGGGGAAATGCAGTGATGGGGGGGTTGGAGGTGGTGGTGGGGGGGTGAATGCAGCTCAGGCTAAGATATCTGGTGGTTTTTACTTGCTGAACACGTACAAAGCAACAACAAAAAAAAAAAAAAGAAAGAAAAGAAAATAGGAAGTCGACGTGATACGTGTAAAATGTCAAAATACATACTGAGAATGACCTTTGCCGGCACTGAGGGTCAGATGAGGTTGCTAGTTTGTTTTTTACAGAATGTTGAGTAAGTGCATGGTAGTTGAGGATGTAAAATGTTAATAATATACTGACCTTTCCTGGGTGACCTTTCCTCTTGGAAGACTTTAGAGAATAGATTTAATAATTTCAAAAAGATGTCATTTACCATTTGCATAAGATTTCTCTCTAAAAAAAAATTCACAACACTTGACATTTCCTGATATTAAACACAAAATTTTCTCGCACCGCTGGTAGATCACATGCTCTGGTACATGCTAACAGGCCTTTAGCATCTCATAGTGAGGGAATGAGAATTTATTGCAACTCCAAAGTTATATAATCAAGTCTTGCACAAAATCATAATGCAAAATAACATATATCATCTGATCTGTAAAAATCACTGAGCTCTGATAAATACTGTTTTTTTCTGATCACACCAAAAATAACCCTAGTTACATCACAGCTGTTAAGTTCACAGTGTTTCTCGAGGTCGGACTGTATGATGAATCCCCCACAACCTTTCATGACCTAAAAGTCAGTCTTCACTAGATGCTGAAGTGTTACCTCTGAGCTCTGTAACTAACAATCTGTCAGGCGCACATGGATGATTTTTGTGTTGATTTGGAAGCAGTCAATATCATAGCTGATCAATAAGAGGGTCTCAAAAGGAGCCGGTGTTTTCCTTCAATACATTTTCTGTGAAGTCAGACTTGAAACCCAGCCTGCTTCTTGTAATGTGCAGAACGCGAGGGGACAAAGAAAGCCTTTCCACTGCATTTTAAAACATGGACACGTACATCTGATGCTGGGATCAGCCATCAAGTTCTCTTATGTGCGCTCTTAAACAGAAAGTGAGACGTTCGAGTGCTTTTACACCAGTTTGTTTCTTAAATGAGGTGATGTCATGACAGAGCTGAGGAGATTGGTGGTCTTAAACCTTTATTATCCTTGGTTACATGTAGCAACATGATGTACAGGTATGAAATTGCACCCAGCTTAACCACCGCTATCCTAACAGACGAATGCTGGATCAAGAGTGTGCATATCAATTGCAATATGACATGCAGTGTTTGTGTAGAGGAGAAAGGGAAACTGTTAAGTCATTAGATTAACTGCTTCTCTCTGTTTGGACTGAGTACTCTTGAAACCTGATCTGGACCAGATAACACCCTCAACCCTGAGCTAATGGAAACATGTTACCCTTCTGGTATCTGTGTGTTTACACCGGGTCATGATTAAATCCACACAGCTCTGAGTGAACGGGTCACAGAGTTGCCATTCTGGCTCTACGTACACTGCTTGAACACAGATTACTTACCTTTAATCACTCTAATACTCAAACCGTGAAGCCTGGATGTGTGCAGCCCTTCAGTCAGCAGCATAACAATCTCATGACAAGTAGTGGGTGTGTTATTAATATACAGTCGTTGTGTAAAGAAATGTAAATATATGTGTGTGAGGGAAGGGGCAGCATTTATCCTACCTCACGATCACAGATACAAAAAATTCATGTGTTATTTTTGATTTTCTTTTGTATTCTGATGTTCAACACAGTGCATTTACAAATTACATACACTGCCACTGTTATATTCATTAATTCCTCTAATGTCCTAAATGAGAAATGTTAAATAAAGTTAGATAAAAGGATAGGTCATGTGCACTGATTTTTCTGGTTTCATATTGGATAATTCCTCTTTTTTGGGTCATTGTGAAAGATTCCAAATATTTTATATCATTTGACTTGAGGCCCCAAATATCAGGTCAGAAAACAATCTCACTACGAGATGGCACTTAATCAGTGATATGGAGCTTTCAGTCACATCACATGATCTTCATGAGCACATGGAGTTTCCCTTGTCCTCAATGAACTGTAACTGTTCATGTTTTTACTGAGCGCAGTTTTTCATTCATGGTTTACAAGCACGAGATCAAAGTTCATTCTCGACCTGTGACCTAAGAAAATCATTCTCTTTCTTTACTGCATTCTGGTGCTTCCGATCACATCACATGATCGGCTTGGAAATTTGAACATCTACACTTCCACAAAAATGTGGCAAACTCCATTTGCTGATTTGATCGAAAGCCCCATAGCAGCTACTAAATGGTCCTTATGGTGAAACTGTTTTCCCAACAATTTGAATTTGATCTTTCCTGAAAGTGACTTTGACTGATTTGGTTGAATTCTTAAGGGAATAGTTCGATAGTTCGATAGTTAGATCGGCACCACTCCACTGGTTGACCACTGATGACAGGACTCAAGGAAGACGTTTCATCCGGCTAAGAAATAGTCCAGCACATAACAACCTCATAAAACTGCAACTTGTAATTTTTACACTTCAGTTTTTCTGTGAACTATAGAGAGAATGTGTAATTAATGAGATTTAGCCTTTCTAGCTGTTTCCCCTGTTTCCAGCCTTTACACTGAGCCAAGCTTTATTTTTAGAGACAAGTGGTGATAATATTTAGAGACGGATAAGTGGTAATAATCTTTTCGTCTAACTCTCAGGATTTGAGAGTTAGACGAGAAGATTATTCCCCTAAAAGTCAACCAGTCTGTCTAATGTTACTGTTTATGATAGTCTTTTAATTGTGCCTCCTTTAAGGACTGCAGGGGCTAATGTGCTAAAATAAAAGTTATCCCAAGTATTAAAGAAAGTGATGAATGGGAATGTAGTAGTTTTTCTTTTGGTAAATGCAGCCCTCCTCAGCAACACTAACTCTAATCCAAGCATCTCCTGAGGTGTGTGTATTTGTAAGTACATTATTTCTCCACCTTCAAGGGTTTAAGAGGCAGCCATCATCAAGAGCAAGTGTGAGCTTTTCCCTCTCATGTCCAAATAAAGGGTGAGAGCTTAGTGACAGATTTTTACCATCTTATAAAGCTCGAGTGATTCTTATATAATCTGAGGTGGAGAGAAAAATGAAACTGATTTAGAGAGCCATAGAGAAATACAGTACCCTCAGGTCTGTACGAAAAAACCATCTCGGTCGCTTTCTGTTCTCTGTGTGCACTTTTCTTTCCAATTTTGTAGTGTGAAGTGTAAGAAAATTGAATACAACAGAAGTGGAAAAAATGTATGATATACTGTAGCCCAGTACTGTTGTTTATCACAGTGGGTTCTGAGCACTTTACTCCTCAGGAGGTAAAATCTTAAAGATTTTGATTGCATAGTGTATTTTCTCAAAGTACCTCAGAGAAGATGATCAATAACTAATCATCCAGAATGGCAGACCAAAGTTGGAAAAAAAAATTAAAAAGTTTTCCAGACGAGGCGCAGCACTGAGAGGGATTTGCTGAGGGAAGCTCTTTAACAATGATGATGTATTTAGTACAGCCTGCTGCTCCTCTTGGTGGTTGTTTTGCGGGGCCATGCAGTCAGCAGGGAACAATATTAAACGCTTGGTAATATGATGTAGATCAGCGGAGGGTGTCACGGTGAATAATGACCTCAGCAACACCGCAGCAAGGCACTGGGAGCAGCGACAGCCAGGAGAAGCTTGATCACGCCATCCTGCAATGTTTTTAGAAGGTCAAAACCCCTGTTTAAAAACATGTCGTTTTTTTTCCCCCCTCCAAATTAGGATGCGCGGCAGGCCTTGTAGAGGCGCTATAACAAGGTCCACATAGAATACGAAAGCTGTGCTCCTGCCATTAATCTCTTTGTACAAGTGTTAAAGTGGGCGCTGGTTCAACTCCTCGGGCTGCGGCACTTATAGAGGATGTAGGAGATTGTCATGTTGCCTAAAATGATCTTTACAAAAGGCAGCCAGGTCGGATAACCTGCATGTAGCCTATGTTTAGTCTAGAAATACCTTTTCTTCCTCTCTTCACGACTGTTACAGCTGATGTTACGTTATATTTATTCTGGATTATGCTGTCCGAGGGCACTTTCAGGAGGAGCACCACTGAAACAACATAACCCCGTGTCATGGGGCGCCCAGCTGACAAAATGTAGTGTGGACAGTGTATAGAAAAAAATGTATTCTGTTATATTTTGAAATGGTGTGTGAAGAGAAATACAAAACTTGAAACTTTTCCTTTCCTGCAAACAGTTGGTTAGAGAAGCAAAATGTTTTTTTTTTCTTTATCTGTGTTTAGTTGATTAAATTAATCAAGATTTAATTCATCTAATACTAAAAAATGTTAAATTAAGTAAAATTTGATCTATTGAATAAAAATCTAATTTATTTTGTTTTTTACTTGCTAATTTTATTTTTCAGCTCCGTGGTTTTATCTTTTCATTGGATTTGGCAATCCAACAAAAAACCATTTATTTTAATCATTTAGTGAACAGTTTTCATTTATTGGTGTATTCCATTATAATTTGGACTTTTATGATATCTTTTTGCTTCATTTTGTCAGTTTCAGAGGTCCATACTATGTTAGTTTTCCATGTGTGTATAATATCCAAGACCTCAAATGGAGCCTTTTCTCCTGGGAGCCTCAGCGAATGTGGAAATACTTACATTCACATTTCTCCAGTTACAATCTCGGCCCCCAGTTGTCAAGTACATCGTTCCGCCCCTTTGCGCTCCATCTTGTCATTTTCTATTCTCTGTATGAAATGAGACGAGTCTCCGTGCCAGCAAAGCAGTCTGGCAGCAGCGCTGGAGAATAATGAAATAGGCTTCAGATACAGGCTCAGACAGCCCCTCGACAGATGAAATGCAATATTCTTAAAGTGCTGTGTAACATGAGCTTCATATGTAGATATCAGATAGTACTTCACGATACCTCTATTACCATCCCACAAGCCAACGCTTTGGGCAATTAGGATCTCTCTGGTTACTCTTCTGTACATGAGCCAGTCCGAGATGAGAAGGATAAAAACTCAATTAGCTTTTGTGAGGTGCTGCTCTCTTTATATACAGGCTCACATATTCCATCCTTTAAACACCAGGTAAAAACTTTTATTATTGGTTTGTTGTCACTACTTTTTTAGTTGAAATTATAATTTCTCCTGGTAACCAAACCAAAACCAAATTCTTGCAATTCACTGGAGTATACAAAAGTTGAGCTCAGGAAGGATTAATCTATCATGCTCCCCCACAAATCCCTTTAACAATGTGGGGATAAACATGGACAGAAAACTTGATGTGACAACTGACCTTGTGGTTTAGAGGTCCATGAGCGGTGCAGCCAAAATAGGTGTCAGTTCAGTAACCACTAAGGTATGTGGTGAAGTCACTGCATTCTTCAGAATGGATGAATTGAGACAAAATGTGCTATTTTCCCTGATACTTTCTCCTTCCCTTTATATTTTTTCCAACTTCTATATTTTGTCAGACCTCGGTGACACTTTGTCGAAGAATCATTTATTTCAGATGAATCTTTGTCAATCAGAATCAGCCCAAGCAGAAAAAGTTCCGTGGGGGATTGTGCCCCCACAAATATCTCTTTGATTTGATGGAGAATATGCAGATTAAAGAAATGAGGCGAGCTCTGTGTGAATCTTCATTTCTTCTCTATCCCAGACAGGTTTCTTTCAGTTTGCTTCTACACACTAAGTACCCACTACAACCCACAGCAGCCTATCTGTTAAAGATCTCTTGCCTGTTTCTGTGGCCTGTGCGTTTGCATGCAGTGAATGTGCCGTAATGCCACGCTTGGTTTGTAATGTGTGTTTAACCTCAGTCTCTTTGAGACACAGTGTACTTTTCTCACACTCTTGAGGCACAAAACTGTCTTCCCATAATTATAAGTCATCAATCTAAACCTCCAAAGTTTTTTAGCCTTAGCTGAACAAGGCTGAACATTGCTAGCTACCTATCTGGCTGACTAGCTATAGGCTGGGTTGCGACTTTAGATTATTACTCAGAATCAAAGTGTAGTTCAGCGGTTCCCAACCTTTTCCAACTCATAGCTCACTTGAAAATCTCAAAAATATTGGCAGACCGCATCCGACCCCATAATGATACGGAGGCCAAATAAAATGTTCTCACAGCACTTTTTATTTTAATGATAACGATAGGACATTCAGGGGAAACATGTTTTTGCTAACCAGCTATCCATTTTAATACTTTTGCCATAGATTTAACCTTTAGGGCTCAATCAGACTGATAATGCAAACACATATATGAAGTAAAATAAAAGTTCCTATCCTTGGCTTATCAAAGTGATAGGCCTTAATACGAGAAGAAAAAGAACTATGAAAGGAGTTTTCAAACATTTTTTAATGTTTGTATAGATAATTTCTTTTTTAAACATTTAAAAACATTATTTATATTTTTAAATTGTGCTCATATCAGCTCACTTGCAATACCTTCGCAATCTTAAACATCTAAAAGATGATCAAGAGAAATGGGAGGCATTGAGCACAAGGTCTGAATATGTCAGTGTGATATTTCAGTTTTGTCTTTTCAATAAATTTGCAATAATGAGTGTTGCTTGATGAGGGATTGTTTAAATTCAATATAAGACTGCAACATAATAAACTGAAAAATGTGAATATTTTCCACATGCACTGTATGTATAATGATCTCAATACTATTTGCTTGTTTTGAAATAAGCTGTATAAATAAACTTTTTGATAATCAAGGGAGCTACTGAAGATTGCCAGCTAATTTACCTTCACAGACATCAGGTAAGCTCCAACTTTAATTAGTGAGGGAGAAACTACAAAGGTGTGTATGCGTATATGTGTGAGAGGGTGCACAAAGTCAAGCAGACAGCTGCTGCAGAAAAATGAAACGCTTTCTCCTCGCTCTGCCCATTAGCAGAGTTTTCAAACATCCCTCGCTCATCAGCAGTGATCCTGAACAAGGTTGGCAGGGTTGCAGGCAGGCCAGGGCCGCAGGCAATAATGCTGTGCTACACTGATGTTACAAAGAGGAGTGTAAAATGTTAATGACAACAGATCGGCTGTGCATGCACACACACTGTAATCACCTCATCACCCCTACCGGCCAGTTTATTCTCCCTTCCTTCAGTAGGAGCTGCGTTGAAGGGGAGCAGCCTACATACTGTGTCCTATAAGCACCGCAACCTTGTGACACGCTATGACGCCAGTGACACAAGCTCAGTGTTCAGGGCCCGCAGCACTCTTCGACTGCGACTCAGTACTGTGATGATGGAGCTGTTCAAGCTATTGGATAACAAGCAGAGACAGAGGAAGATCAGAGGAAAAAGGCTGCTGTAATAACATCCACTGCTTGAGACGCTGACAGCGCTGAGAGGCATCATTTAGTGGTATGAAAACAACAGAGAGCTGTAAGGCTCACAGGCAAAAGCTACACTTAACGCTTGATTTCAGCCCGCTCCTCTGAAATGTTTTGTGGAATTAAAACCGCTGATTATATGTTGAAGGCACAAATTGTGTGAAACTTACTTTTCGGGGAAGAAAAAAAATTATATGACAGTTTCGTGAATTGTGCCCACTAAAAGTCAGCCTATCTGAGAGGCAATAACAGGCTGGTTTTTTATTTTAAAATACACTGGAAAAGTAGCACAAGTGGAGAAAAATCATTTAATCTAAAGTTTTCAATCATAAGCAATTGGTCATACCTGACCAGAAAGGCTATTGCAGCAAAACCCTTAAGTGTATTGAATTGAGGACTGTAACTTTTGAAAGATAGTAAAATAACATAGTCTTCCTCTTATATAGTGTCACTTTGACTCTTACCTTTAGACAAGTAAAGCTAAAACTTTGGTTTGGGTTAAGCGGCCTGTCTACACACTTTTGTGTTAATCAGTCCAGCTGTTTCACTTGAGCTTTATGTGTGTAAATGTAAACTGAAGCATATTCCCGTAACCACGGCGATTCTGTATTGGGCTCTGAGCACTGTCCTACACTCAATACTGTGTCTGAATGCATGTTGTGTGAACACAGGAGGAGCAGTGAAGCTGCTGCTGATGCTTTGCTTTTACATCTCCTATGTAGACATGCTGTTAGGTCACTCCTTACGCTTAGTTTAAAAGCCTTTATCTTTCAGACTCCTTGCTGCCAGTTTGTAAAACAGACTTTAGTCTCTGAGCCCAAACCATGTAACACTGTGATATTCAGAGACTTCCACTGTCCAACAAAACACACTGTTCAAACATGTATCACCTTGCACGCCTTTATTCTCATCACTACACTTCCACCAATATGTGGGAGGGACAGTAGCCTGACACTTTAGCAGGCAGTAGCACAGCTTATGTGCCTTATGAAAAGGGACATAAGTAATTTAAGATTACCTCAGCCCTGATGACTTTATAAAACTGTTTTCACAGCCCGAATAATACTCAGCACAACTAATAAATTGATTGTGACATGTAAAATCGGGTGAGTGCCTCTTTAAGACTGATGACGGTTTTGGTCGAGATTAAATTAGGAAATATATTGCATGTTTGTACATGAATCTGGTCTTCTGAGTCAAGTGTGTCTCTGTACTCCACATAAGTCCTTGTGTGTGGGGAAACACATTTCTCCCACTGTTAATGTGTTAAAATAATCATTTTATATAAATATGCAAATGCCACAGTATGGCGCCTCAAAGAGTGACAGTCAAAACTATTGTATGGTACTTATAAAGACGTCACTGGTGAAAACTCCTGCAGATAATAACACGCACTGCAATTAAAGCAGGAAAAAAAACTGTCCGTTTCTTCCCTACCCATCTTTCCTCTGCAAAAGTTACATTAAACACTGTAAATCGTGACCATGATTCAGTCTCCATGCACAGCCCAGTGTGCAGTGCAGCACAGTACACACAACACAAGTAGCCTTTAGCAAATTGAACTGAATCATTTCTTAACTTTGTTATAGAAGCTATTAAAGTCGACACAATGCCAGATCTGCAGCCGGAGGCATCACGAGGATGGGGCTCAACGTCATGAGAGGAAGCTGAGACGAGCAGGTTTAACGTTTAAAGTTTTAACACCTGAATATCACAGCTTTGTTTCCGGACTTTTCCTGAAATTGCACGAAAACAAATGCACAGACATGCCCTGCTAACGCAATGTGACAGGAATAGCTTTTTTCCCATAATTGAGGGATTACGGGAAGGAGGTGAAACAACAAAACAAAAAATAGCTCAGTGGAAAGTTAGAATGTTATGTATCATATCAAGACATTTTCTTCTGTAATGGCTGGAAATGTCCATATTTAACCGTGAATAAAGCCTTTAGAATGGGTCACAAGAAAAAGAATTCTCAATCACCCCAGGGAATTTTTCTATTTCTATTTCTATTTCATTAGTTTCAGTCTGATTCGCTGATGTTTTTAATATCCATCATTGAGACTTCTGCCAGCACCCCCAGTACAATTTAGGTGAGTAATACTGAAATAAGATAAGGAAATGCATGTATTGAAAAAAATATTATAGTAATTTTTATTCTCTGAGCAGTAAGAAGGAAGACACTTCCTGGGCACAAAAAAAAGTTGATGAGATGATGCTCTCAACTTGTCAAAACGTCCTCCCCTCCACCTGTCACCTCTGTGGGATAGCAAGGGTCTTTGTTCTGTCTCAGCGATAAACCCCTCCACCGAATAAAGGCTTCTGTCTAATAGAAAAGAGCTGCCTAGTAGACCTGCATGCAGAGGGAACTGTAATTTGGGAGCAGCTCCAGCAAATGGGACTCTCGCACCTCAAAACATTAATGCCACAGAGACTGATAATGTGCACAGTCCTGGAACCATTCAGAAAACTGGACTCAGTCTCATCACGATGAATCCCATCTAAAGATAGATTCATGAAAATATATTGGAACAGACAAAAGGCCTATCTTTGGCAAGAGGCAATGGGTAACACACAAACTGGCATGCAGGCACACAGAAACCGTGGACGCTGTCCTGTTGGCCAGTGGGAATATGTCTCTGCCTATTACTTGCTTCGGTTCCAGGTTTCCCCTTTTCTTGGGTTTATCATGTGAAGGATGTGTTGCTGCGGGGTTGTAGAGGTCAGGTCTGCTACACACACAGAAGGGCTCTTTATCTTGAGGCTACAATCAGCAGAAACTCCTGGAGAAAGAGAGGGGGAGGACAAGAGAAATGTGCTGAGCAATTTTGTGCCCGCTTCTCTTCTCCCTCCCTGGACACAGTGTTTTTGTGTTCCAGAAATGCTGGAAAGATGGACACTCCAATTTTATCCACTGGGTTTTACATTTGTGGAGAAAAAAATCACCCATGTCACTGTGTTTTTAGCTACGCTAGCAGCCTGGCTCTGTGGATGGCAGTGTCAGTCTGTCAATCTACCACTTTGGTCCAGACTGAAATATCTCGACCACTGCCAGGAAACATTCATGGTCTGCACAGGATGAATTCTCATGACTTTTCACCAGCAGATCTTTCACATATTCAGTGAAATATCTCTACACAAATTCAATGGCTTTACACTAAATTTGATACACCTATACTGAAATGTAATATATGACACATATGCCCCGATATCAAGAGTGATGTTGCCATATATGTCACCTACATCATCATCACATATACACATCCTCTGGATATGAGAAGATATAAGTTTGTAACATATATAAAACACCCAAGTGGTACCAAAATTTGTATATGTACATACATTACAATTATCTATATTATGAATTTTTATATGGTATAAGATGTTGT
Source organism: Seriola lalandi dorsalis (assembly GCF_002814215.2). Lineage (NCBI taxonomy): Eukaryota > Metazoa > Chordata > Actinopteri > Carangiformes > Carangidae > Seriola > Seriola lalandi. The sequence goes on along the minus strand of NW_019524978.1, from coordinate 1,336,609 downwards.
GGCCATATATGTTGATAATATATATTTAATTTATATATGCAAGTTTATAAAAACAACATACATATAAAAATTGTATATACTTAAATATGTTTTTTTCTAATTAATTTCTCATTAATTTTAAACATGTCTATCTTCCCATTCTGGGAAAGTTGTCTCAGACTTTTGGAAGCGTTTATTGACAGGCTTTGGGATGTATATACTGTATATGTATGTAACATACTGTATGTCTACAATATAAGCAGATATACATTAACATACATATTTGTATGGACTAGACATAGAGTATATGTCAATATATGAAATCATTCCAATTTCTAATAGGTTTCATGTATAATTTTTACATATGTGCTTTTATCTTATATGTACATATATGTCATATATGATGTCATATATATATATATATTAAATTTGAGTATGGGCAGACATTCATTATCACCAGGGGAAGAATCCTACTGGTTATCCTCTAACTTTTCTTCAAGCATCAGTGAGAGGTCTGAACAGCTATTAGATGGATTCAATTTTATGCAGACATTCACATCCCCTTCATAACTGTAATAACTTTGGTCTTCCTGACTTTTAATCATCACGTCAAACATTTTAATTTAATGTCATTCCCATCAGCCTCAGCTGTACTTAATGTGCTTATAGCAAATATTTGCAGACTAACATGCTTAACTAGGATGCTGAGCATGAAAACATCATCATCTGCAAAATTTTAGCTTGTTGACATTGTCATTATGACATTGTCACTTTATAGCATAACGGTATTAGCATTTAGCAGAAAGCACTGCTGTATCTGTGGCTGTAGACTCTTACATTGTGCTCAGACAGAATGCAAAGCCACTTTTAGAGGCGGCACGATTGCATATAGAGTCAATGGAAAGATGTGAGTGGGCGCACCGGCGCAGTATTGCTAAGTGGTGGCATGAACTGAGGCGAAGACAGTGATTGCTTTGGTGGAAAATGTTTGAACCTGAGCGAAAAATTTGCACTTATCCCGAGGCTTTATGAATCTGCTTCATAAAAAATGTGAGGAAGAGAGAGGGAGAGAGAGACTGGAGTGAAATAACAGAAAGAACAGAAGTTTCTTATGAGCTGTGAGGTCAGATCACAAACACACACCAGCACACTGACTCCACACACATGGTTTGTGCATCTGTTTCTAGCTAGCTTACAGCTAACGTTTGGAGTTCTGTCTGAACACACCTTTTAGTCTGATCTGGGCATTTCAAACACATTGCCCTGTTCATTTCAGCTGTAGTAATTCTGAATAACAGGCAGAGATTTCTCATAATCTACCTTTGTTAAGATCTATGTCACCTCTACCACAACAATAGCAATATACATATTATCTGCTGCCTGATATTACCACAAGAAAAGATCAGTTCCTGTTTTATATACTATGCTCTTTATATGAATGTTCAAAATGGCAATAGCCACACCAACAGCTGCAGAAAGTACCCCCATGAGACATGCAGAGACGACACGAGTCTGTGTAGATTGGACCATTTGTCTTAGCTGTGAGTGCTGACAGATTGCCCTGTCGTTAACATCCCCCTCTCAATCTCTTCCTGTTCCCAATTCTATCCATCCCTCCTTTAGATCCTCCCTGAAGCAGCAGTACAGCGGTCCATATAGCTGTCATCTCATTCATGGCAGACAACTGAATGATCAGTCTTTGCTAAATAGTTAGAAGGTCATGATTTCGGAGCAAAAAAAAGTCTGCAGGATGTGGTGTGTTGCATGGCATCATCAGCCACTGTCTCCCTCTTAAAAAGTAATTTTTGAAGTCTTCATCATTGGAACGCTTTTTAAATATAATTTCATGCCCAGCTTCTATCTGTAAAAAAAAACATTCTGTTCAATTTGAATCAAGGTTTTCTCGAATGCAAGCCCACACACTATGTATTTCCCCCAGGAGTGCGGATTAGCCGTAACAGGAAACTTAACTGCTTATTTTTCCATTATACATGCCGAACATAACCGCTGATAAGCATTTTGCCCCCCCGACAGCGAGGCAAAAGCTCCTCCATCTCTAGACTCAGAAGCAGCAGCCGATTCATCTTCCCTCGGGCTGGAGGAGATATCAAGCTGCAGCAGCGGCAGAAACAGCATCCTAACACCCCACTTCCAGCAGGGCTTCCATCTCCTCTGTCAGCTGTCAGCTCAAAATGCCTTCTACCTGTCAGACTGGAGCTTTCAACTCACTCCGGGTCTGTCTGCCCAACTACCTCGACACTTTCTTTCCGAACTCAGAAATTAGGTTTAACACCGCGAGAGAAAATGAAAAGCTGATGTGTGTTCCGCAACCTTAACAACACAAATATTGCTGATCAATTTGACAAGTTTCATTATCACATAGGCATACTGTATTTTCACATTGGACAGGCCACTCATGACAGTAAGCAGTTTCCTGATCTTCATTGCGCAGTCACAAGCATTGTAAGCTCCAGTGGTGCTCTCTGGATGTCTGTTTTGAGTTGTTTCTGCCATGTACGCTCTGAGCATTCTTCACCAGGGGCAGCTTGACTCCGTGGTCTTTGCCTGCTTGAAGGCTTTGGCATGGGTTTGCTCTAAGGTTGCCACTGAGATTTGTTGGGACTAATGGACAAACTAATGAGCCCCTGAAGGCCCCACTGATATGCCCCATGGCCTTGTTAGATGGGAGAGTTGCAGAGGGAGAGAAAGACTGAGGTACCGTGTAGGGGGTGGGGTGGTTGTTAAAGTTATGGGGCAAGTAGGGAAAGCTAGAGGGGAAGACAATATGACTTTAGAATTAAGATAACAGTCAAACAAGACTACTCTACAGTCATACTAGTGGCTCTCTGAGGCCATACTTGGTGGGACACAGCAGAGTTTTGAGCTAAATACTAATGTCAGCATACTAGCATGCTCCCACAATGACTATGCTAACACGCTGACATCATAGCAGCAAACATTCGCTAATTAACAGCTTCAGTTAAAGGTAATGGTAATGGTATTGGACAAATTAAAATTTTGGGATCATGAAAATTATTGGGATTCACCATCTGGGAACCACAAATGTCCATATTCAATTTTTTGCCAATCCATCTAGTTAATGTATTTCACAGGCTAAGCGAAAAGTTTGATCTGTTGCTGGTGCTAGATGAAAAATTGTTGTGACTTGTATCACCAAGGTCACCAGTAGTATTCATCCTCTGGGCACCATGAATAACTGAAGTTTTATGGCAATCTGTCCAATAGTTTCAAGGCAGTTCACTAAAAGCTGATGGTAATGGTAATATAAACTGACAATTTAAAATTTAGGGATCATGAAAATTATTGGAATAGATCGTCTGGGAACCACGAATGTCCATACTTAATTTCGTCAATTTTTGGCAATCCATCCAATAGTTTCAAGGAAGTCAGACACAAAAAAAAACCTCATGTGGGTACGGTGGCCCTGAGAGCTCAACGCACTGCAACTTAAGAAAAATCATTCAAACAAATTCAGAAAACATCTTCATCAACTTGACAACACATGCGCTGCAAATAATCACAACACAGCAGAAGTGTTTCTAGGGGACACTAAAAAGTGATGAACTTCGGTGGGACTTGTTGTTCAATGCCCAATTGTGACTTTTGAAATTAAAAGCTTTGAATAATAAGTGCGTCTCTGCCAGGTTCATCACTTTCCTCTTTTGAAGTTCTTATTTGCCTCAATTCAGATAGTGAGAATGAGAGAGAGAGAGAGACAAGAAAGTCAGGGAGAGAGAGATAGAGGATGAAAGGGAGCAAAAGGCCACGGGTTGGACTCCAGCCTGGGCCGCTGCGGTTAGGATTACGTCTTCATGGTACACTCTTTACCCAGTGCATGTGTTGTCAGATGAATGCAGATGTTTTCTGAATTTGCTTGTGTTTTGTCTGTTTGCATGTGTTTTCTACACTTGAAAAATTCACTGTATCAGCAAATCATTAAGATTGATTGTCTGGGGACAGTGAAAAAAGGCTTTCAACTGCCAAGTGCAATTTCAATGCATGGCACTTCATGTCTAATGACGATGGTTTGTATGTAAAGGATTACAGTGGAAAGTCAGAGAGGGACATCTTGGAAGGTAATATATTTTCACTCTGCAACTCAGTGCAGCCTTTTATTGGGGGTGTTTGGCTTCTCAAGTGCAAAAGCAGTAAATGAAATGGAAGCAGTAAATGGATAAATTGGATGATCCAGGTGGCAGGGTGGCATTCTCAAATCAAGGAACGGACCATAACACCTTTGCAACCCTATAAAAACTGTGATCATTACAAAGTTTATCATGATGTTTTTGTCTTTATTTTTCACCTTCAGAGTGTAAATCAGGAAGAGCAAAGAATCTGTGATTCCTCTTTCACAGAACTCCAAGACTCTCAGGATAGATGACCCATTAGGACTGGGTGACTAAAACGGGAACTCAATCTAATGCCTCATTTCCTCTCAGAGATGAGACAAGCTTTATGGCTTGACCTCTCCCAGTAGGATCTTTCTTTCTACAGTGGCCACTGTAATCTCACACATCGCTGTCTCGCTTAATCTGAAAATAATATCAAACACATTAGCAAAGGTATAGGCCTGGAAAATCCAATTTGAAATTCATACTGTGGCATTTGTAGACTTGATCACTCCATATGTGTTATGTCACTTGGGGTTTTAATGGACATTTATCTCCAACAGGATAGACACAGAGAAAGCAGGGAGTTCTGTGTGAGGAGTTAAGTTGTACTGCGTAGTACCAGTTTAAGTACCGCAGGACAGACAGGTTGTTTCTCAGTATTGTATATCTGTCATGCCAAGCACAACATACAGTAACACATTAATATTAACATATGTGTGCTGTCAGGTGAACACCTCAACTCTCCAAGATAACAACTTTCTAGGAACTTAAATATATTTGATCTTGACAGGAGCGTGTTTCATTTTCTATTGTGATATTTTTAGTAGTTGCATAGCTCCATTATCAAATTAACTTAATAAACTATTGGATGTGATTTTGTACAGATGTTCATAGTCCCCAGAGAATGAATCCTAACAGCTTTGGTGATCCACCACCAGCAGGTCAAAGTCAGTTATCCAGTAAAACATGTTAATATCTGTAAAATGGATTAGCATGAAATTTGATACATACATTCCTGGTCCCTAGCTGATGAATCGTAATGGTTGTGGTGATCCGCTGACTTGTAATCAAGCACTACAGAGAGGTTGATGTTTGTGGTTTTGAGTGAAATGTCTTGACAACTATTGTATGGATTGCCATAAAACTAACAGACATTTATGTTTCCCCTGTATTTATACTTAATATATTTCCATCAGCCTCACTTGTACTTTCTGTTTAAGGCTGATGGACACTGTAAACACTGTACCTGTAAAATAACAGCATGTCAGAACTGTCATTGTGAGCATGTTAACGTGCTCAGGGTGGTTGAGGACATCCTCACAGAGCTGCTAGCACGTTGACTCTTAGTGTGTTTTTATTAAGGCTTTAAAATGTTTTCATAAGCCCAAGGGTTTTAGACCCCCACCCCCTCCCAGAATCTTTCACCTTGAGTTAAGGTTGGCTCCTGTGGTTGAATCCTGTGGTATTTCACTATTGGAGTGGCCAAACCAGTGTTTATTTACATGTAGATTATAATTCTCAAACATGAAATTCACCAAGGTCACCATTAAAATAATGTCTAAACATGCAGTGTGGTCCTAAAGCATGATGTTGCTCTCTGTAGCAATCCACAGCAATATAACTATTCCCATTCATGCTGGCTGCTGCTGAGTAATGTCTCCTTTTATTCTCATATCTATTTCACACCAGCAGCACATGTAAAAGAGGAAAAAGCAAAAACTGTCCTCCACCACAGACAAGTAATTACTAAGGCTCAATATGGAGTATAGACCTTTGTTCAGACTGATATTTTTCATGAGATAACTGTCTGAAAAGGCTAATGAGCTGCACATTGTCAACAGACGGTGGTGTACTGGCCAAAAAACTTTTAATTTGACACCTCCATCATCAAGGGGAGAAAGACAAAGAACGCCTGCAACTCCTCACGGCTTGTGGGTGACTGTGTCTGTCGGTGTGTTCAAAACAGCAGCAGCAGCCAGTAATGTGGAGTAGCTCCTTCTGCTCAGCAGGCTTGAAACAAATGGGTTATTTAGAGCCTACTTCATTTGCACTTGTGGAGAAAGGGCAGAAAGGAAATGAGAACCCCTTGACGGTTCAGTGTTAGATGTATTTAATTAGCCAATTCACTCTCTGCTTTGCCGCCTCAGTGGGCACAATGCTTCTTTGTATTTTTAAAAGTAATTGTCACTTGCCGCATCAGCATTCAGCAGATCCAGGCACGCAGTCAGGAGCAGAAAAAAATAGTTCCGTCGGCCTCACTGAGAGCTCGTTACATAGACACACACAGTCGGACATTATGCTGCATTGCTGGTCAGAGATAACCTATGGAGCCTGGATGCCATGTTCACAAGCCATGAAGTGGAGGTGCGGGCATCACATACGCTCCAGTGGCGATCAGTAATAGATCATTTTGGTTTACTCAGCTGACTGAGCTCTGCAGGCTGCTTATCACAAAATGGTCTCATCATTGTTTACACTAATGTTTAGAAATATTTATATAAATATATAAGATTATTTAATTTTACACAGTGACATGACTAAGAGTCTACAGTTTGTGAGGCTGCATAGACACAGCTGTGTTTTCAGCTTAATGCTAACATGCTTATGTTTAGCAGGTATAGAGAGAGAAATTATATAAATGATATGACAAAAATAATAAGATATTATTATAATTATTCATATGACAATATGGTTTCAGTTGCCTTTAACGAACATCATTTCCCATAAACCCTAGATGTTACCTGTCACTGCTCGACAGGAGAGGCGAGGCCATGAGCTAGCTGAGGGTGACTTTTATGGATATGGACAAAACCAAGTTACAATGATGTTTTTTTTTTCGTGGGAGCTGTAGTTTTTTTTCTGCGCTCACAAAGCTATCTGAAGCCAGTGGAACACATGCTAGCCCAGAGTGACATCATGACTTTGGCTCTCTATGATGTTTACCATATTCACCATCTTTGTTCAGTTTGTTAACTTGCTAAATTTGCCATCGAGGACTGAACACTAAATACAGTTGAGGCTCATGGGAATATCATTAGTTTTGCAGGTAAACTAAAAGGTCCCATATTGTATAAAGTGAGATTTCCACGTCTCTTCTGATTATAAAGCAGGTGTATAGGTGCTATATAAATACTGTGAAAGTAAAGCTTGTAATCACAAACTGTGCCTTAAAACGAGTCATCAGGACAACACTGTTGCCTACAGTCACTGCCCTCAGCCATGCCCCCGGCACGGCCCACTGTTCAACCTTGCAGGATTTGGTGTTCTCTGTGTCTTTAAGTGAAATGTGCTACATTTTTTTCCAATCTCCGTTCAGGACTCTCATTAGTGTTTTGTACAGCCTCTCCAATGATCTTTTCACCTAATAATCTTTCCAATGCTAATCCTCTACTGATCGTCGGATTACTTTTTCTTGTTGCTTTAAGTTTCCCGTTTGCATCAGTCGTGTTGTTTTTATGAGTTACACTTGGACTGAAAACCAGCTGTTATTATGGCTGTGTGTGCGTGGACTGCAAACTTGCTTACTCACAGTTAAGGGATGATGTACACTGCCTGGAGTAGGACCTACGCAAAAATAAGATGCTTGGTAGTTTTGTCTCTGTAGCTGCAGCCATGACAAAGCATATTTCTGCCATAATTTCCCCATATATGCCGCCATTGCATGGACTCACCTTAATGTCGCCGCTGGTCTCTCTTCTGAAATCCCAATCAATCCAAACTCCACATGGTCTGGTGTTGACAGAGGAGTTGACTGCTCCCTCTCCTTCCCCTGGTAATTCATTTGCCATATTCCACTGTTGCTGTCTGTCCCTGATGTCCACGACGGGCCTCTGATTCTGCGGCAACTAACACTCCCTTGGCCTCAATGCACACTGGCATCGTACCGGTCCACCCAGAAGGTCAAGCAGCTGAGGAGAGTGGGCTGGAGGCATCAGGCTTGGCCACTCCAGCATTGGACCTGGATGCTGCAACACCACTGTGCTGCCAGATGATCCAGGGGTTTGCACTGGAACCAGGCCAAAGGCTTCGGTGTATAGCTCCATAGAAAATTCAGCTGGAGCATTTTAGTTTATAATAATATAATAATAGTTTATTTAAAAGTTCATTTAAGGAGCAAATCAGAGATTACAAAGTGCTTCGTAAGGATAAAATAACAAAACAAACAAAAACACATGAAGCAAATTACTCGAGATAAAGGAAATAAAACAATAAAATAAACAATAAAAATAGAAACACAAGTAAGCAATGTAAAAATATGTGAAATATTTAAGATAGATTAATTAAAAGCTTTCTGAAAGAAATGTTTTTTTAGGAGCGATTTAAAAGAAGATACTGAGTTTGAGCGTCTGTTCGGCTCATTTCGGCGCTGACTGACTGTTGCCATTTGCCTTTACCAGTGAGTTATACCAAGCTACAGCAGCAGGCCACAGTCCATTGCCTAAGGTTGGCCTGGATGTGTGTCGCTCAGAAAACAGTCCTGCTCATGCAACGGCTCCAGAGTGAAGCCTAAGAGAGGAGATGTAAAACCTCATTGAAATGAAACAAAACATTAATCTTAGGGATATATAAACTTCAAATAAAACAAAAGAAAATTGTAAAATATGTGACCTAAAGTATTTAAGTACAAATTGAAATTCTGACCTTCTGCTGTGATTAGAGTGGAATGGATGGATGATGGAGGATGGTGTGGTTAGAGTTATTAAGCTGAAGATTTACTGAGGTTATTTAAATTCATTTTGAAGGGAACATGGCCGTCTATAACAAATTTCATTACAAATTACAGGAAACATTTTGTGCCAATAAATCTGATAGAAACTGAGAAATGTCCCTGGATAAGTGAAAACTTTGACCTAATGTTGCCACTAGATCAGGGGTCTGCAACCTTTACTATTAAAAGAGCCAATTTTGGCCCCTCTCCTACAAATAAGAATCATCTGAAGCCGCAAAACCTATTCGACCCTTAAAATTAATATAACACAGCGTTAAACTTTTACCTGTTATAACAAAGGAAAACACCAAACTCTTATGAATAGGAAAAAAAAACACTAGCATGTGTATGCCTACTTTTAAATAAATCACAGAACTATGCAGGCCTATTTGAGTCCTTCTCTTATTTGTGAAGGATTAAAAATATAAAAAGTAACCCACTTTGAAATAAATTAAAAATATAGCTGCAGACTTTTCCTTTTTTATGATTTATCCATGGTTAGCTTACCTGGGGTCCGAAACTCCAAATCAGCCACCTATCAGCAGCAGGAAGAGGCGGTAGGCTGTAAACGTTGCTATGGAGACGTTGTAAGATGTGACCTATATTTTAGTCGACGAAATATTATCAGTATCACCTTGATATCCAATATATGAGGTGTTCTCTTTAAAAGAAAAAATAAAATAAAAATAGCTGTTATTTATTTTCATGTTATTTTATTTTTTTCAAAGCTACAGGGAGCCACTGCAGAAGGGCTGAAGAGCCGCTGCAGCTCTGCTGCTCCAGAGCTGCGAATAGCTGACCCCCGCAGTGGATGAAAAATCTGAGGATCACCTAAAGGAAAACAATTCAACCTCTCGGGACCCTGGATGTCTGTAGCTAATTCCAAGGCATTCAATCTGATAATTATGGAGACATTTCACTTGGAACCAACTACATCCAATAGTTGTTGAGATATTTCAGGCTAAACCAACTGACAGACAGATATGCCTAGATTAAACATTGATAATGATAATGTGCCCGAAGTACTCCCACTCTGACATATTGTTAGAGCTATTTGATCGTCCCACATCATGATGAACTTAAGAAAGTGAAGACTGTACAACATTTTGAACTAAAAGGCCGATTTTCAAAGTCTAACCGTACCATTTCACAATGATTTCCGGTACCACGCATGTTACATAAATACCATCAATCACTGACACACACTCCCAAATAAACCCACAACTAGACAAAAAATCACCTAGCTCCACAAGCTGTAATTACACTAAAGTGGAGGATGCACTGTTGTACCCTGGGGCTGAAGTGCCTCTATAATAAGCTTTCATCAAGAGCCAACTCAAGAACAATGTCCCACATATCAACAAGCAGTGCTCTCCAGCAGACAGAAAAAAAGAACGGAAGAGGTGATACTTTTAAAAAATACAACAGTTTAATCTGCTTTTGTTGAGAACGGTAAGAAAAACACAAAATAGAGTTCTGAATTGGACAGAAATACACTGTATGTACCTATACAGGCTTTACAACCGTTATGATACACGTTGGTGTAATTTTACATGAGGATTAAAAATGAAATAACAACAACAAAGAGATCAAACTATCTATTCTATGAAAAACTATTTCTATGTTGTCATCGTCTTCCAGTTTTTGCACTTACTGGATATGTGTTAACATTAAGCAGCAGGCAACAACTTGTGTCAACATGACTCCGTTTGCAGGCGATGATGCACTACCGAACGTGTTGACGGACGCAACCAGAAACCACAGCTACACATGCTAAACAAGCTTTTGTACGCCTGCTGCATTTTCTTCTGCTGTAATCTCCGTTCTTATACTTTACTGGAAATCTGCGCAGGACAGACGTTCCCCTCTCAGCTGTCCTCTTGAATCCTCTACCGAGAGTGACGAGTAGAGCCATGACCTCCTGGCTTCTGACCTTCGACCTCAGAGTCTCAGGTACGCCGCCTAAAAACAACAGGCAAAAGTTAAGGAAGGTTAAAATCTATGTGGACACACTAAAATTAAAGAAGTTCAACTTTTTTTTTTTTTTTTTCTCAGAACTCCAGTTTGTACTTTACAATAAGGTTTTTGCTCCCAAAAGCACAGATGTACTGGATCTCAATCGTCTGCTGATCAGCACAGCAACACATTATCTGCAATTACGTCTTCAAACAACAACAAAAAAAAAAACAAAACCACAGGTGGTAGAGTTTTAATCAACTTCTAAAACACACATTCAGATAAACAAAGCCCCGAAAATAAATCAGCTCAGCTCTGTCCTCGGTCTCTCTCTCTCTCTCTCTTCCTCCATCTGCTATTCCTGGGTGCTTGCCTGCTGCAGACAATGGCTTCGCTCCACTGAGGGCTCTATATTGGGATGATGGATGAGGGCATTTGCCTCACTCAAGGCCCTGTCCTCTGCTTTCCCATGCCAATGTCTGCTCACTACTCAAGCGCATCAATGGTAATTCATACAAATGATAACAAACGGCAACTGGAGTGGAGCTGCTGCTAAAACAACTCCGAGTCACAGAAAAAAGAAAACAGAGTGATAAGGAACCGCCACAATGTGGATCTTGATGGAGGAAAGAAACTGGCTTGTGGTTAGAGGGTTGCTGGTTGAAGCTGGGAAAATGAAAGAGGAGAAAGGGTGTATTGCTCTCCTCTCTCAGGACAAGCTGCCGTTGAGCAAGGTACAAACCCGAAGCTCCTGTGGAGCTGCACATTTTCTGACATGAGAACAATGGCTGCATTTGGCAGGCTCAGCGTGTGAATGATGAAACCTGAGTAGAGAGACAGGATAAGTTCTTGCTTATAACTTTATTTCAAATATAAGTTTTTCTTTTATAATATCCATTACTGTAACAGCAACAATCAAATTTAAAGTAAGAAATAAAAAAAAAAAAAAACATTTATTAAGAGTTTAATGCTCAAAAACCCAGCTGAGCAAACAACCCACAACTCATCACGTGGATTCAAACTCTGACTGGAGCACATCAACTTCCTCTGAGCCCCGCCCACTTCAAACCAGTAACACGAAAGCACGCATGTCGAATGTGAAATAAGCAAAACTGTTCAAACTTTGGCAGAAAATTGCGTGTTCTTGCAGGATCCCACCACTAAGAGTGAGAGGTAGCTTTAAAGAAAAACAAATCCTCTATAAAACTGTTACACTGACACATAAATCTGTATGTGTGCAAGCTGAAGGTGGGATTTTCTGCTACCTTGCAAATAAAAAATAATGAACACTACAATGTAGGGGCTGATCAATCAGTAAGAGTTTAAAAATCTCTCATATTCACTGGTATCCAGTTCGTGGCACAAAGAACTGTAGCAAAAAACACTTTCATGATGTGTTATTAAGACATGTGATTAAAACTCAAACATTTAATATATTAGTTAACAGACAAAAACATAATTGCCAACTTATTTTTAAGAAAAAGATCACAGACATTCTCTGGTTCCAGTTTCTTGTTACTAGCAGGGTCTCCTAGTCTTCTGTGATATTAAAATAAATCGCTCTGGGTTTTGAATGGCTGGACGCACAAAATAAGCTATTTAAATCTTTACTTTAAACTTTGGGAAGCAGAAAGGGGCTTTTTTTAAAAATAAGTTCTTTGTACTGTTTCCTAACAGACTGTTAACTGATTAACCGAAAATGAAAATAAGCAGCCCTATACTTGATAATGAACTGATAAAGGAAGAGGAAAAACCCATAGTATCCTCTCAGAGGGATCCCCAGTAATGTTTGGACCCTGCTGGACATTCTTTGGATGTTCACTTCAAAAAAAAAGAGACTGTGTGAAAAAATGTGTGAAGGTAAGTTGACAGCATAGCTAATTTTGGACTTCAAGTGGTGGTTTCCTCTACTGTGCAATATCACCTGTGAACTCCAAGCTCTGTGCCAGCTGGCTGAAGGCCGGGCTAAAGAGACGAATCAGGGAAACAAGCAAACATATGATCAGAAGACTCGCTACTTCGCACTTGCTCCTGGTTTTCTTTTCTTTTTTTTTTTTTTTTTTATTAAATATTTATATTATGAGAAGCCACAGAAAAAAAGGTTCTCAGATACATGAATGTTTTTACAACGGCTGGTAGGTCTGCCCAGAACACTTGATGATAACATGCTTAAGGGTGTTACACTTCTTTCATCTCATTGAAATTCTTTTGAGCTTTAGCACAGTGAAATATAAAATATCACTGCAAAGCCTTGAGGGTAATACATCTACATACATCTAGCTGTAGCAATAGATTACCTTTGGTAGTTTTATTTTCCATCTCTACACAACAGCTCTTTAGTTGAAGGGACTTTACAGAAGAGGGGTTAATGTCTGGGTATTAACAGTACTGAGACAATGACAAGAGGCTGGTGTGAGGAAGTCTTTTGAACACACACACACTCTCTGATGCTTGGTGCCAGGGACACTGTTATCATAACACTTCAAATTTGGCAAGCAGCAGAGAGCATATTTCTTCACACATGAAGAGAGAGACAGAAAGAGGTGTGGAACAGTAGAACATGACGAAAGAAACATGTTGCTGTCGCTCCACAGAATATTAAACTTAAAATGTGTCTTGCAGTTCAAGCCGATGCGAGAGATAGACACGGATATAGTCCTGGAGAAATGAACAAAGCCGCTGACCTATATAATGATGCATTCTATTATCATCCTCGGGCCGGTGTCCACCCTGCCCCGAGGACATGATCCAAATTAAATTGGCTGACACGTGAACCAATTACAACCTTTAAGATGTTGAGAACTCAACATTTTCTGTTACTGCTGCAGATTTATGTTGAGCAGTCAGTGAATGTGGCTGTCACGTTATTATTAGCCTGAATGATGTTTCATAGTTGTTGAGTGCACACATGATTAATGAGAAGCATTCTGTTCCCTGCCTTATAACATTTTTTATTTTGTTAAGTTAAAGGGGCTATTTGTAAGTGATTGTCGCTTGATAAGCTTCAGCCATTGCTGTCTTCAAAATACATGGGGTTATAATACGCCCTCTGAGCAGCGCTACGTCTTCAGGACTTTAACAGCTGATCTGTGGAGTAATGCAGTGAGTGCTGTAGATGCACTTGTGCGAAGCTTTACTGTAGTTTAGAAAAATGAAGTTTTAAATGAAAGGGCTGTTTGATAGTAAGATACAGCAGTGAAAATATTTAAAATATAATGTACACAAATTTATGTTTAACTCTCGGTTTAAAATCACTTGAAATGAACACAGTTGGAACAATTTGTGTCAGTGAAGTAGTAACTGAGCTCACAGGATGGATATGTGGCGGTACGTCTGAGAAAAAAAGTGACTGATTTAGATATCAATACGTTGTATTGTTCAAATGTCACAGCAACTTTAGGCTCAGGGTATCCCATACACAACTAATGTATTATCAGTCCCTCATACACTAAAGATATTACTCAGCAAAATGTATGATTCTCATCACTCTAGAGATAAACTAGAGTTTTTTTGGATAAAAGAATACCACACTAACATTGATGCAGAAAGCATCACAGACCACCGGCTCTGTTGATAAATTCCCCCTCTCATCCATTGGTCCACATGCAATGATTTGTGATGTGAGCATCTTGGGGGAAGTAATTTGTTTAGACAAAGTTCAGTCGCTCCTGGTGCAACTGCAGAAACACTGAGGCTCCATGGTCGAGATATCTCCTCAGGTCTAAAGCGCTGGATCAGTTCTTGGATCAGTTCCTGTCTAACTTACATGCCGTCTTGTGGGAGTGAGAAGGAGATTAATGAGGCGGTGGGGGGAGGGGGGTGTTGTCTGTTTTCAGGTTCAAGAGTGACACTTAGAGCTGGAACTACTTTACACCCCATTACACTGGCAGGCCCAGGGATGGAGGGCGGGAAACACAGCAGCCCAGACAACACTAGACATTCCACATGCAGCATAATAACAGGCTGGGTTATGGTGCAGGCTTTGATCTACTCCCAGGGACTGAAATTAAACTAAAAAAACACACACACACACACACACACACACACACACACACACACGTCAACACAGCTACCTGATAAACTATGTCACAGTGCTATGATAGCTGGGCTGGGCTGGGCTGTAGGAGTTGGTGATGATATAATGCACTGAATAAAAAAGAAAAAAAGAAAAAAGTATATTGGCCGGTTTGTGAGATTCTGGCTTTTTCCATGGCAGACATTTTAACTCGTCATAGCAGCAAAAGCACAGGTGTTACTAATAATGTTAACGATGGCTGTTCTACTGAAGTGGTCCAGCAAGTCTTTACTGTGCGACGGTGAGTCACCGTTCACACCAGGACCCTGAAAGTAAAGCACCTAAACGGAATTCAGCCATTTAGCTAATTTTTTTTTCTTATTCAAACCTGTGGATTTTTCACAACATGTCAAAATGTTCACAAGACAAGGTCAAACCTGGTGGCTCGACCGTGAATGGTCAACACGTGAAATTGAGGACGTTGCTGTAAAGAAGTATTTCCAATGGAAAGTAGTTAAAGCCTGCTGGAAATAGTTGTTAGATGACATAATGTGCTAATTAGTGATGTAAGTTTGTGATGTCACTGCATTGTATTTGCATTCTGCTTAGTGTCAGACAGCTTCAGCCCTTTATCTGTTCGCTTCTCTCCGACTCTCTGTGCTCACATATACAGTATTATAATACAGACAAATCCCCAATAAAGCTGTTCTCATTTACATGTTTTTATGTTTATGCTGTCTGACAAAGGAACAAGTTTGAAATAGTGACTTAAATGCAGCACATTACGACCACATGTTAACCTGCAGTCACTTCCAAGTCACTTCCAAGCTTCTGCTCTGCTGCTGCTAAAATCCTGATTTTATAACCACGACGTCGTCTGGCAAAATCACCACACACAAGTGAAAGACAAAGGCTGTGCTGTGATTTGGGGAATAGTTACGTATAAAATGATCACTCAGAGAGAAAGTTTGAAGTGAGTATCTTTCTTATTTTGTCTCTCTCTCTCTCTCTCTCTCAAACACACACACACAGCACTGTACCTCTTGCTGATGTGGCAGTAGCTCACTGGCGACTCTTCTATGGAAAGTTGCTGAGGTTTATCCAAAGAGTCGCTGGATTTGTCACCAGGTGTTTTTTTTTTTGTGTGTTTTGTTTTTTCCAAGTCAATACACCTCACACAGTTGCTACAAAATTAGGACCATGACCGGTCCTGCTAAAATTACTGTGCAAACTGTACTGAGACTACTGGGACACTTAATTGGAAATAAGCCATCTCAGTCAAACTGTTTGTAGTTAAAAAAAAAAAAAGGCCTAGTGTTGTTGACAAATCCTAAAGTCAACCCAATTACCTAGCCCATGATGAATATTTAAGGTAAACATACTCTGCCATTACGTTTTTAGACTGCAAGCATATAGATCTTTGACAAGTACAGTGAAGCTGGGATTATGCTTCTCAGGGCTGCATGTCGGCAAACATGCGTGAGGGTGGCTTGGATGGCTTTTTCCTTTATACTTGTGTTTAGTATGTTTACTCTTTTCATCCCTGTTTGAAAGCCGCCTCATGAATGAATCAACATACTTCACGCACAGGTTCACACAGCGTTTCGTTGAGGTCTGGGAGATGATCTTTACAGCCACGGTCGGCCACAGGTGTTTTCACTTTTGGCTGATTAGACCTCCTCTTTCAGGATAGTGGTGGCATACACTGACATCTTCCTCCCTCTCCATTGTGGCTCTAATAGGCCTTTTTCACATCAGACGTTTTGACTATTCATAGCATGAATAGCACAGGTGAAATTAATGACATCAGTGATGAATCAGTTCCATTAAGTGTCCCTGTAAGCAGTAAGCCAGCGAGGCATCATGCACAATACCATGGCTCGGGAACAGGTTCTAAATTTAGTTTCACCTGTGCTTGCTCTGCTATTACATGTCACAATGTACCATGAAAAAGTTGTATTAGTACATGGAGTTTCTCTCAGCGTAGCTCCACTTTACTTCCACCTGAACAGAGATCCAATCAGCCAGAATATGTGAAAATACCTGTGTGGGATTGCTGGGTTCTTTGATATCACTATTCATTACCTGTTCCAAATAATAAGGGTGCTCCCATCCACCGGCTGTTATCTGCTGATGTTTCATTGGTTATCTCTGTAGAGGCCGAGCAGAGGACCATGGTGCGCAGCTAAAATGGCTTCACTGACTGCACTGGGCTGTCAGTTCTAATAAATAAACAGTTGTCAAATCATGATACTTTTTCATCTTTTACTTTTTAAAAAGGTCAACAATGTCGTATACGACATCAAAGGATGGCTAAATATAGTCTGCTTGCTAGTGTTGCACCGTTCACATGAGGACTCTGGTGCGATCGTATCCCCTTCAGAAACTTTGTGTTTGTCATTTTGGAGACTTTGTAAATCCAAAACTGAAGGCTTTCTGTGATTATTTATCAATGTTTCCACGTTGAAAACAAGTTATTGTTGTGGTTAGCGTGTTTGTTGTTGATGTCTACTAGCAATCCCATGATTCTTTAGGTTGAGTCTGTCGACCGATCAGAGGCTTGTGGCGTGTGTGTGGCAGGTGTGATCTCAAACGCATAGTGAAATGGATTGGAAAAAATAAAAGATGTATAGAACTTCATTGTGCATTACAGGGTTGAGGTTATACAAGAATTATTACACAAGGAGACCGGGTGGATCAAAAATAGGAAAAGATGCTTTAGACCTGAGCAGGTTAAGAATAAATGGACCCTGTGATTGGTGATCGGTACCGTCTGATACTGCTGCTACTGATCGGTGATTGGCCCCAAAAATCCTTATTGGAGCAACTTTACCAAATAAGGGATTAGAATTTATTAAGTCCTGTCTGAGCATATGGCCACTTGTATTTATTTTGTTAATATACAACAATGAAATTAGTGAGTAAGATGTTATCATAGCCTTTATATACTCTACGTATTATTGATAACGCAGGTTACCATGATCACACAAATCTATTGTTTCTAAAGTCTCAAGCTATGAAATTTAATGACAAATAATGTTCAGAGCTAAATCAAAGTCACTCCCAGATGGTGTAAAAAAGTATTTTTCAATACAGGAGAGCAAATACGATTTGAGAGCTGTTTGTAAGCTAATAGAGGGATTAAAAGTTAATTATGGAACAATGATAATTCAAATTTTTAAAATGTGTAATTCACTTTTGGTTTTCAAAAGAATGATCTATAAAGCTATTTTTGACAGTTGTGAATGATTTCCTTTTCTTAATTTATGGAACAATACAAATATGGATAAAAAAATGTTTAATATTCTTTTGGTTGTTAAGTGGTTTATAGAGATATTTTTGAGGGTTACAACTGTGAATAATTTTCTTTTCTATAGATGGGTAGCTGAATTGATAAGAATGTCTGCAGGCATTCTGCTTCGGCCTGAGCCTGTTCAGTCACTACTTAATACATATACTGCTGATGTTGTTTTTTGTTTTTCTGTCTATATTGTTTATGTTTAGTGTATTATATTTGATGACTGAATAAAAAACTACTACTACTACTACTATATTTATCAAACATGATGGGCTTTTGCTCACTTGAGCCTCCAACAGACGACAGTATAAAGACCATATCTCACAACACCCTCCCTCTTTGTTCCATTTCCTCTCACATATCTTCATCTCATTGTTTCCAGCAGACGTAACTCTTCAGATCATTATACGCTTCCAGTCTGCCATGCCGCTGCATGCTGGTCCTCCTCTCCTGACCCTGGGAGTGTTTGTCAAACAGTTGTTTTAACCACGGACTCTCAGCCGCTCTCAGTCCATCTCCGGTAACTCTAGATGACTCTATGATCGCATTACCTCCCCGTCCTCTACCGCCTATAGCACAACAGGCTCCTACTATCAGGAAGTGTTCAAGTGTGTCAGTTTATCACACTCTTTTTACCGCTGTAACCACCAGACAGATCCTATGTCCCATGTCTGGGTCGCTCTACCTGTAGTCTTCTCCATTTCAACATAGCCTAATTTCTCCAGACCCCCCCACCCCCACCCCACCCTCCGCCCCATGTCATGTTGTTATCTCAGAAAACAACAATGCTGCTTATCATCTGACCACAATGCTCACAATGTAAGAGAAAGAAGAGGGAACAAGCTCTGGTCAAGACAGATCACGAATAGTACAGTCTCAGTCTACTTTGACATTATCTGAGTTTAGAAAGTCGTCTTTTTGTTAGAGTAAACCACAATGTTGTGTTCTTTAGTCACAAGCACAGATTGAACTTTCCTTCGTTGATGGAAAGAACAATTCCAAACACACTGCCCCTTTCCACAGGTCAGGTGTAGCATGCTTTAGCTGCATTGTAGCGTGATTTTTTGCTGTGGTATGTAAAAGGTACACGTGCTCTGCGCAGTGATTTGAAACGTTAACATTAATATCAAACCGGCGGTGGAACCTTGGTATAACTGACTAACCCCTGTCCCAATAAATCACTGCTGCTACAATTCCTGCTGCTGCTACATTAAGCTTTCAATTTTCATTGTACAACAATAATGGTGGCAGATTTTCCACTTGAAATTGTATTTTCAAACAATGGGCTCTGTATTTCAGCCTAAGTAGACAAAAGTAGGCTAATTTCTAGGTGACAACTGGAGATTTTGCCAGCTAACGAAAAGATCTGCGTTATTTTAGCTGATCCATTAAGATATGTCGGGACTGGCACTGATACAGAACCTTAAAGTGATAGTTCAGGTTATTTTACGTGGGGTTCTGTGAGGTACTTAGCTATAGTCAGTGTATTACCTGCAGTAGATTCAGTTTATAATATCAGTCAGGAGCACTGGCACGGGAGCTGAGTGATGTGCTGCTGTGGACGGGGCCATCCGCAAAAACGTTTATTAGCTACTTAAAAAATATTCCCACAGAAAAAAATTGTACATTATTTTGAATATAGCTTCATGTTGCCGTCAAAACAGCCCTTTCCTTTGGAACTAAAGTTGTTGAACTGTTGAACTATGTATTATCGTTGAACTACCACGCACTGTATTACTCTGAATATCAGCTGTTTGAGTCAGAAAGAGCTACGCGTAGGGCAAGATAAAGCGGTGGAAATATTCAACATATATCGAACACTTAAAACTGATATTAGCTTTTTTCTGTGGGCATGTTTTAAACATTTTTGCGGATGGCCCTGATCGCAGAGGCGCACCGCTCAGCTTCTGTGCCGGTGCTCCCGGCTGCTTCTCTAAACTGGCAGCACGCTGATCTGAATCTACTGCAGGTAATACACCGACTACAGATAACTGCCTCGCACAACCCCATGTATACAACCCCAACTATCACTTTAAGATTGTGTCCGGACGTCTCTAATATGACTCCACTCTTTCCTGTCTAGGCTGACACGAAGCAGGTTCACATGATGTACAACAGCGGGTTTCCTCTCCGGGATTCGCTCACTGAACATCACCTCAGCTCTCGTACTTTTATAGCAGATGTAAAACTTGTTTAAGCAGGAGCAGTCACTTCCTAAACTTTCTGAGCAGGAAGTGGAGGATAATGGTGCTAATTACCCCTGTCACTATGTTTAAAACGGCTAGGAGAATAGAGTTGTCAGCAAAGTTAACACCTCCTATTTTCCAGTCAAAGGGTTTTTCTCCAGCAACTCGGGCTAAATATACACATTTCCTAGAATCACAGGTGTATAGAGGCGGGAATAAGGCTGACAAAAGTAAAAACCTTACATTTGACCCACATAATCCTTAAAGCGAAGCTGGTAACTGAAAGCTCTGAATCATGAAATTAATTAAGGGAGGATAAAAACACTGTCAAGCACTAGTGAATAATGGAAAAGCGAGGTGCTGTAAGCAGGAAGTATGTGAAATAAGCGATTGCTGTCGGCTAAAAGTGTTACTGCTGTGCTACTAATACAGCTTTTTACAGAAGATGAAGATGAATTAGAAAACTTTCAGCGTCTCCCTGCTTGTATCGGGGCATAAGCGTTCTAAAAATACCAAAAAGATATGTGAATCAACAAGCCTTAGTCATCATGCGTTGTCCATTACAGTGCATAGCACCTATCTCACCTCATAGGAGTTCATGCAACGCATTGACGCAGGAAGCGTAGAGTTGCTGTCATCTATCACTCGCAGCAGCTCCTCACACACCTTCAGCGGCAGCACCACAGGATGTCCGATGGCACTGACCTCCCAGCTAGTTACGATGCTGAAAACACACACGCACACAGAGTGGGAGTGATTTATAGTGACTGCCATGTCATTACACAGTCAAGATGATGCCCAGAAATCGCTAATGTAAATCCCACGTTGCAGCATTCGTCCTGCCGTGTTAATTAAGTAGTTTAAAGTGTACACTGAACTGGATAAGTAGGGATACATGTGATACAAGTTGACTGATGGTGAGTGTGTGATGTGTGGCATCCATCTGCGTGCATGATGATGATGGTGTGTGTGTGTGTGTGTGTGTGTGTGTGTGGGACGGAAAGAAGAGGGGAGTGAAAAGAGAAGAGGAAGAATGCCTGAGAGAAGAAAGATTGATGCTCTGTCAGCGAGTGGTGCTGATCCAGTTTGTTTGGGTGACATTTAGCCATCTGTGCAGTTCCTGAGAGGGAAAAGTCTTCTCAAAGTTTTGGCAGTTTTACTTAAGACGTCATATCAGACTGAGGAAACACTACCACTTTAGCCATGCATGGAAAACTTGCTATCAACAACAAGGGTCTTATCAGGTTAAGCTGTTTACTTAGCAAATCTAATCAAGTTACCAGTCTACATCTTAATTCTTTGTGCATGGTCATATAGTTAATATCATCTACGGCAGGATTTGATTAATCACATATCAGAATGAATTCTATGGAAAAAGAGTTGCCTATATAATTTCCATTAGACTCCATTTCCATACCTATGAGGCCTCCTGTTTCCCCATTGTACCAGACTGTGATGATGGTGCCTGCGACTTTCACTCAACTCGTAATCAAGTCACTGCCATTAGCGACAAGCATAATCCACTTAGGCATTGGCTCACTGATTCTCTAGCCAATTATTGGCAGTTTTAACAACACGTACTGCAACCCCAGGCTGCAGTCGACTGTAACCGACTGTATCCCGAATAAGAGGGCCATCATCCTGGGAGTTCAGCTCCCCAGGCATAACATTTAATTTAAAAATGTCAGAGATGAGTGATGAAGGATGAATGGTAAATTATGTAGGGGGAAAGGGAAGTGTGAGTAACACCGGTGTTTAGCTTTGCGAGACTTCAGAGAAAACGTCAGAAATGGGTGAAATAAAAAAGAAAAAAACACATCCGAGACTCTAATGTGAAGCTTGTTTTGTAAATGATCAATCTACTGTAGGTTTAAATAGGGCTGCTTGATCATGGCAAAAATCATGATCACAATTATTTTGATCAATATTGAGATTATTTATTATGTGTTTATTGAACTTAAAAAAAAACAAAAAACTTACTTATTTATAAAATAAATTGATAAAAATAAATAAGATCAACTACATTGGTGTACTTCCACAACCTACTGAAAACTACTAAACATATATTCAATAAATAAAAATAATAAATAAAAATAAATTGCGGTAGACCAAATATGTTGCAGTGCACTGCACCAACATACTGAAAACTCCGTAACTGGCCCGACTATATATTAGATTAGATTAGATTAGATTAGATTCAACTTTATTGTCATTGCACGGAGTACACGTACTAAGACAACGAAATGCAGTTAGTATCTAACCAGAAGTGCAAAAGAGCAGTTAAAGTGCAAGTGTGTGCTGTACAGGTATATAAAGAGTCTCTGAACCAGCAAACCGCTCAAGATGACACACTCCTAAGTGTGTTGCTAACACATGCCCAAACGTAACCAGGAAGTGGATGGGGGGATGGTTTTTTGTAGGGAGGATGAAACTTGTTGTATCTTGATTATCTTGTTTTCATAATCGTTGGAAGCCAAAATCGTAATCGAAAAATAAAATTAGATTAATTGCCCAGCCACAGGTTTAAACACTGACCAGCAAATAATAAAAGGAGGGGGAATATAAATGAGCTGGGACAAGATATCAGCTGATATTTGCTTGCTGCAGATGTACAGATATTTGCCCGTATGTCGGCAGAAAAGTAACAATAAATTGCCTTACAGATATATCAAAGATAAGTTTGAGATAGTTTGTGTCACATTTACATAGTTTGTCCACTAGACATCAACAGCAAAAGATACTTTTGTTTCATTTCTAGCAATGGGTACTGTTTTATCAGCTATGTCACACTCTGCAGTAAGTTCCCTGAGCATCACTCAGCTCATACAGTTCATCATGTAACTTAAATGGACTCTTACTGCTTAAACTGGGAAGACAACGCGTCCCTCCTTCATGTGAATTTCGCCTCTAATTACCTGTTCTCCAACAGTCGGCCGGTGGGCTTGTCAGAATGGTAGAAACAACAAAACTTCCCTGTTCTGCCTTCGCTCTTATGTGGCTGCAGGGAGGAGGAGGAGGAGGAGGAGGAAGAGGAGGAGGGAAAAACGCTGAGTCCTGATTCAGTTGAAAATAATGAGAGTGGAAGGCTCTTCCAGTGGGGTGCTGCTGTACTGAGCATGGAGAACCACATGCAGCACATCCACCTACACCTCTCTAATGCATCACAGCGAGGTACACAGAGCCTCGCTCCAGTCAAAACAACCCCCCCCCTGTATGTGCAACAAACACGAGTGTGGCTTACGCAACTGACAACTTTGAGATGATAAACACCTTTGATAGCAATCTCATTTGCAAAATAACAGACAATTACATCTGAACAGCGCAAAGTGTTCTATTACGCACCAAAATCTGTTCACCAACAAAGTCGTCTTTCATCCCTCGCGGTGAGCCGAGACAGGTTGTGATTGAGAAGGTGTGTGGGGAAGATGAAAGGATAAGATTAAGACGAGGAAAACAAAGACTGGAAGGAGGAGGAGTGGGGGGTGTTGGAGGGCGGCAGCCGTGGAGGATACTGTAAGCATCCTCACTTACTCTCTCTGCATGGTGCCTGTGTCGGAGCAGGCGACGTAGAGGAGTTTCAGGGCTCTGGCAGCTTTGGGTGATGGGATGGGAAGAGCTTGAGAGCTGACAGACCTCTCACCCCCGACGCACATCACTGGGATTGACGCTATGATGGAGTCGCTGTTCAGCAGCCACAGCTGCAGGACAGAGCAGACAGGTCACTTAACGCTTGAGATGCACATGCTCGACGTCACAAGGGCAAGAAAACACACTCCGTCACATAAAGTCTACGTATCCACTCGAGCTTCCTGCAGTCAGAGTGATGTTCTGCTTGATTTAACATTGTTTTGTCACTTAAATACGTGATTTATCCTAATATTATGAAAATTCATTTTAAAAATGACTTTAAGCTTGTGACATGTCTCAGACACATGCTTAGCCCATATAACATATAAAACATAAAATACTTCCAGTGCTTAATCACCTTATTTTGTCACCTTCATCAAAAGAGTCACCTCAACACATTTCTACATACTGTGTGTTAATAATGTGCGAACTCGGCTTCTCTCTATAATAATGTATTATATTAATAGTTACCCTGTAAAGTACCTTGAGATAATGTATGTTATGATTTGGCGCTATGCAAATAAAACTGAATTGAATTGAATAAAGTCAGGCAATAATGTCACCCACCTCTGATGTGATGCAGGGTCTTTGACAATATATTTATTGTAGAATTTTGTTCCATTTTGTCCTAATTTCACACAAAATTGATTATATTGTTAATTTTGTCCTGAGTTTCAGTGAACAGTTTTAATATCCTTCAGTCTGCCAAAAACACAATCTGCATGAAGTGATCAGACTGAAACATATCAGCACAGAAAATCATCTGCCAGCCTCATTAGTACTAGAATATAAACACACATTAGTCAAATGTTAAAGCAGATGTGTTTACAGTTAGATTTACTGTTAATTATGTGCAAACACACCTCTGCTACACAACACTACATTATGAAATAGACAATTCTGTCCTCACTATAGTGCCAAAAAAATAAATGTACTATACAATTGCAATTTACTATACAAAGAGCCATTTGTAATAATCCTTGTGTAGCTGATTTTAAAGAAGCAGCAGGCTCAACAACTCTAACAAATCACAATCATCAGCGTTTTATATTGCTTGTTTGAAGAACCTGCCAAATCCCTCCTTCCCATTTCTCAAATCATCGAGTAGTCTATTTTTACTAAAGCATCGTGTGTTTGCCTGATTTGCCGGCTCGCTCTCACCAGTAAGAAGGCTTTTCCATCAGGAGTTTGGACAGAGAAGTGGAAGGTGCTCAGTGAGTTCGACAGCTCCAGCAGTCTGGCTGCTACTGTCCTCTCCACGAAGACAGATCTGTCCAAAAGAGGCAACGTTCAGTCAGTTACACATATAGTTTTTTATATGAGTCATTTAATATTCTTGGTCATGCACTCACAGTTAAACAGAGTGGAGGGATGAATGACCTTTGACAAAATTACATGCCCTCCTTTCTCACCAAACACCTGAGATGAAGTTATGGAAAATATGTTACTTTTCATGGTCATGTGTCGGCCCAGGACTCATTTTGAAAATAATTTATTAAGCCAAATAATGCAGCTAGTCATTAAGTCCATGTACAGTGAAGGGGGAAGTGTTTAAGTGTTTTCACACTTGGTTCCTTTCATCCCTCAAAACAAACTCAGCATGTTTTGAGCATATGTGACCACTCCGAACAAATTCAGACCTCTCTAAAGCTTCGAGTCCGCATTGTGGATTGCCTAAACTGTGTACTGTGAAAATAAGACGCCTCAGGTTTGTTATGCTTTTTGCCATTGTATTTCAGCTCTGCTGTAGACAGAATCACATGCTATTGCACTGGGACACTCGAAAAAAACAAATAGATGGAACCACGGTCGCTGGTAACGACAGCAAGACTTATGGACGAGGAAATAACTAGTGTACTTCTCCAGATACAGAATGAACACATCAGACAGCAACTGTCTACCACACACAGAAACTACACCCCCTCACTTCTCTCTCCCACACAAACACATATGCACACACACGAACACACACACTTTCTCTTATAAGGTTGTATTTGTTAATGATAACATAGAACGTAAGGATAATACAGAAGTAGGCTTATTGTACTTAAATTGATTTTTTTTAATACTTTTAATAATATATTTAATAGTGCCAAAATTACTACATACATACATTACATAATAGCATCTATAGGATTTAATAATATCAAATGTCATGTATGTATGTATATATATATATATATATATATATATATATAGATAAATAGATAGATAGCTAGATAGATAGATAGATAGGATAGATAGATAGATAGATACTTTATTGATTTATTTATCCCCTAGGGGAAATTCAGGTGTCCAGCAGCTCATGTGTGTATATATATATATATATATATATACATATGTATATGTGTGTGTGTGTGTGTGTGTGTGTGTGTGTGTATACACACAATATATATACTACACTGTATTACATACAATACAATATTACTAATGTAATCAAATACCACAGGATTGTGGGTAAGACAAGTATAGCAGCAGCCACCTTGTTCCAAGTGAAAGCTACCCACAATCCAAAGCAGTAAAGGTTTGAGAGCTCCAGAGGAACTATAGTGTGAACAGAGAGAAGACTGAGGCTCCATCAGAGCTGAAGTGAACCATGAAGAGAACGCATACCTCTTTCAAATGAACTCACAAAAAGAACTGAGCCCCTTTTCTGTTGGTCCTTTGTAGGAGGACTGAGTTTGGTTCATTTAAAAAGGACTGTATGTGAAAACATGGTGTTGAAAAAAAACACGTGAGACACTGATGCTTTTGCATAATGTCTAAATTATTCAAACTTGCACAATGAGAGATGTGGTTATTGAACTGTTTCATTCAGAACTGACACCGTAATAGAGTAATTATTTCTGAAAAAGCCTGAATACTGTGGTGATATGCGTCATTCCCTAAAGTTTCAGTTAAATCCAATCAGTGGTGTGTCAGATATCGGGAGTGAGAGTGACATACAAATGAACTAGAACTGATTTATTCTTCCCATACTGATTTTATTGTGAAGAACAAAAATATATGACAAGAGTCACAATGATTAACCCAGAAAGACTGAGTGTGACTTCATCTCCAGCTTGTAACAGCCACTCTTTATTTATTTCCCTGTAAATCAGCTTGGTTTAACTGCTACAGTTTCCTCATCATCACCGCTAGAAGGACGTTTGGATAAAAACCTGCCTGTTAAGTGAAGCTTCTGGCTTTCTGTCTCCGACTGCGGGCTCCACCACCACCTGTGTGATGTACAGTTTCAGGGTCCCTGTGAGAAACAACAGAGAAAGGCTCATAGCGTAAACACAGCTGAAAATGTTTATTTATGAAAATCTATTCGAATGATGTGTACCTGGTGCGACAGCCTCTCCCAGCATTGAAGAACAGTTTCTACAGGAGATGAGAGCCAGTCGGCGACAGGGTTTCTGTGTGGAACAAGAAAGCAATCACCACAGTACACACCCATTTTTAACTTGGCTGTTTTCAATAGCCAACTATAACCAGGACGGAAAAGAGTAGAGGAGGAGAGACAGAGAGAGACATAAGGTAGGCACATTGTCATTTGTTCTTTCTATCTGCCTCTTTTTCTATTTCTCTCACTCTCAGTCATGCAGGCTGCCACTCGTTCAGAGAGTGACTAACGGAAAAACAGGGAGCTCAGTGTTTGACTTCACTGACGCAGCTGTCTGAGGGTTGAGTTTCTGTGTGGGTCAGTATACGTTATGA
Organism: Seriola lalandi dorsalis; assembly: GCF_002814215.2. NCBI lineage: Eukaryota > Metazoa > Chordata > Actinopteri > Carangiformes > Carangidae > Seriola > Seriola lalandi. Next base: position 1,309,005 of record NW_019524978.1, on the reverse strand, counting down.
TACAGTATAAATCCAATTTTTTGTGTTTTATTAAAAAAATATTTTATTGACCATTTAGTGCTTCCTCCACTTCTTCTGTCCCTGCAGCAGCTAAGTTGTTTTAAGTGGGTTTTATTACTATAATTTTTTCACTTATATTCAGACACTTTTCTGCCTGAAATGCTGTTTTAGAAACTTTTCCTTCCGGCTAAAGCAACAAACTATCGCTTTGCTTTGCACATCCCCTCACCTTTGGGTCTTGACTGTCCTCTGCGCCAACAGGGCTCACTTCCTGCGTGACAGTCTGATCACAGCTGTCATCTCTGGGTAGAAGGAGGAAGGTGTCGCCCAGTAAACAATCCTCTGCTCTGGGTAGCAGCTTCTTGTTAGCGAACGGATCTGGGTGGCAACACCAGTCGTCCACGATGGCGTTCCAGTTACCGTTAGGGAGAGGAAGAACTCGCTTAAACACTCTGCAGAAGAGGAAACCAAAAAAAAAAAAGAAAAAGAAAAAGGAAAGAAAGCGGTTACAGGTTTTCTTTCTTTAATGGTCCATGTTGAAATTGTATTAATTGGTCTTGCTGCAGTGGGAGAGAAGAAAAGAGAGAGAAGGTCAGAATCCAAAAGAAGAAAAGTCGGACACAAAAGTATCCAAATCACCCCAGAGGAAGGGGGGGACGGACCTTTCAAAATAGCTAAATATTTTCTCAGTAGTTCCTTAAAAACATATTTTTGTAGATTGAATGTAAACATGTAACAGATTTCTTCTATAGTTAAAGTGTTAGCAAACAGTTATGTTTTTAAACCCAGCAATTACAAAGCAACATCATCACTCATGTGAAGTCGTGTTCTGACCACCCGATTCATTCTAGTCCAGCATTTAGTCTTCTTTTGTTTTGCTTTGGTTTCCTCTCACTGAAGAAAATATCTGGATCTTTAGCTTCTAAATTCTCCACCGTGCTTCATCGGCCAGTTGTTAACTTTGTCTTTCTGTGGTTTGGTGCCGGGAAGGTGGAGTACGACGGCTTTATCAGAGCGTTTTAGCTCAAAACAGTTTCCTGTTGCTGGAAATGAGGTTGATAAGATCAGTGCGGCTGAACCCAAAACAAAAGGGCTGAAAGATGCAAAGGGCTCATTAAAACTGGGGAAACTACAGCTGGGTGAACCATTTCACATTACATGCAGTCATTTCGGCCATTGTTATAGTGCAGCTCTAATACAGCACTTGTTGTTATTCAATCGAGTAAAGTTTTTTAGGAACACCTCGCTGAAACTAATGCAGTCTAATGCAAATGTCCTGTAATAAATCCTCCTTCATGAATGTTGTAACGTTCAGTTTGTGTCGATAAAGCTTTTTGATCATTTTGTGCTGTTGCTAAACTGTATTTCATTATACAAAGAGGTGCTTCAGCTATTTAGCCTACCATCATTGATGTAAGTGTGGTGGACAAAATAATGGAAATACCTGTCCATATAAGGCAATACGATTCAATAACACCACAAACTGCAGCCTCTAAAATGATCATACAGTTGAATCAACTCCTTTCTAAAACTGAAAACTGTAAACCTCAAGAGGTTAGGATTTATTGCAGGACTGTTGTATTAGACTGCATCACTTTTAGACAGGTGTCCCTAACAAACAACAAACCGAGTCTATGTTTCGTGCTATACAAAGAAAATATGTAGAGGGCACCTTGGTTGTAGTCACAAAATATTGTTACAAAGCATTATGATGCATGATGAAAATCTAACTTTTCACCTTGTTGTGAGCACTTCTGACACTCCTACCTTTCCTGGATCCCATTGAAAAGCAAAAAATAAGTTTTTGGCAATTTTTAGTGGGTTATTGCTGTGAGACATAGCCAGAGGGCAAGGGTGTCTGTAATGCAGCTATTGCAATTTTCAACATTGCTGACCAGAGAAAGCTACAAGCTGAAGGCAATAATAGCACTGTCCAGCTGAAGCACCTAACCACACAATTGTTTTTTAATGGGTAGCGCAGATCCTTACGTCACACCGACTCTATAACTCTAACCCAGTCAGGCTGACAACTGTGGACTCCAGCTCTGGCTACATCCATCAATTTCTCTCTCTCAGACTATCACTTCTAGCGCTGGGTCACACCATCAATAAACACTTGCTCCTCTTCCTGCAGAGGAGGGTGTAAATAAAAACCCATTTTCCACAGATGCTGCCCCCCCCCGTCCGTCCGTCCGCCTGCTCCTCACCTGTCCTCCAGCAGCCTGGTCATGCAGCCCTGGCAGTAGAAGCAATAACTCTTTTTTGCCCGGAGTGTCTCCATCACACTGTCATGAGCATCTGTGGAGGGCCAAAGGAAAACAGATAAATGAGGCAGATTTGGTGAAAGGGTGCTAACCTTGTACTACACAGCACAAAATCGATGAAATACCGGGTGGTGAAGGTGGCTTGGCTAAGGAGTGGGCAATCAATCTGATTTTGATTGGATTCGTCAGTGACTGTCCTTAGCTATAACTCTCGTCTCACACACCAGGAGTCACATTAAAAAAAATCTCGGGAAATGCCAAAAGATGGAGTTTGGGAATATTATGCAATGACTCTGCGGTGCACTTTTGATGATATGAGATCAATTCAAAACTTAAAAGGGAGTGTTTTCGTGACTCTGATGATCAGTTGCTTGTGGGCCGTTGAGTATGCTGAGAGCAGAATTTACACCTTCCCTGTCTCAGATGACCAAGTGACTCAGTCCAATTAATTCAGAATAGACAGAAAGCAGCCCTAAATAGCTACCAAAAGACTTTGTTCTCATCTTGGCACAGAGGAGTCTGTGCAAAGCAGAGGGACATTCCACGTGTCTGGATGTGTTTCTGTACACGTCACCTTCGGCTGAGATACGCGCAACATTTATGCGCAGTCTGTAATGCAGCTCCTCTCCACAGAATCCTCCCGCTGGTGTTGGAATGCAGGATCCCTGCTCCAAGGTGACTCCTGCAGGTAACTTCAGGCTCAGCTCGCCTCCTGGAGTCCTGATGTGAAGCGATGAATCTCCACCTTTCAAAACCACGTCAGCAGGACTATTGGCTACATCTTTCCTGGAGAGCAGACAGGAGCAGAGGCTTTACACACACACACACACACACACACAGGCTTAAAGTGATACACAACACAAGACTTATGGCCTGATTGTTACGGGATCACGACGACATCATTTCACAACCTCTTTCACCTCAATGCTCCACATTAGCACTATAGTAAAGCTGCCACGATGAGCCAATTAATTGATCAGTCAAAAATAAGAACAGATTAATCTGGAACTATTCTGATAATGGTCATCATTTTAGTCATTTTCAAGCAAAAATGCCAAATACTTGCTGCTTCCAGCTTTTCCAATGCAATGACTTGATGATTTTCTTTGTTAAATTTTATATTAAACTGAATATATAGAACTGAAGTCTGGCCCCACATCCAGGTTACCCTTTGTCCTGATGCAGAAGGTCACCTGGATGTGGGACAGGACTTCATTCTCTAGGCTGCTTCTTGCATCCTTACACCACTGTGGCAGTGTGGGTTTCCTCCAAGGTGCTCCGGATTCCTCACACACTTTTTTAAATTTGTTTCAACAAATTGTTACAATAAAGTTTTTTCTGTTACTGTTGTGAGACTCTGTGTTTTCTTATCCATTGTCTGTGCACATTTAACCTGCTGGTTAAATGTCACTCTGGTCAGAACTGTACAAGGGTAAAGAGGGTGAAGATGCTGGTCACCAGTCTCTGGTGAACTAATACACGGAGATGGAGACAAACAGCCATCAGTGCTACAGACAGAACTTATTCAATTCTGTGTTGACTTACAATAACCACAGTACAACTTTCATCCTCATGTGACACACAGATTCACCTCTGCTCAATATGAACCACTTCTGAATCATGAATACACAGGATTATATGAACACCTTCACAGAATCAGTGTTTTTACATTTCGGATATTTAATTATTTGCTTACCAGAGCTCAAGGTGACTTCTTCACATTTCTTGTTTTGTTTTGCTACCAAAAGTCTTAGAAACATGCAGGTAATTACATAAGCAAATCCTTACATCTGAGCAGCTGTAACTAGTTGGAAAATTACTGAAGGGATTCATCAGTTATCAAAGTAGTTATTTTCTGTCTATCAACTTACTGAGAAATAGATTGATTGTTTCACCTCAAGATATGACCCTTGTACTAAAGAGGTTGGGTTGGGTCATTTTTTAGTGATACCTAATGCATAATTAGTGAACCAACAAGCTAATTTCCCAAAACTTGGCAACATCAAATTATAGTGTACTAATGCATTTGCCCCTTGTCTACGACATATGGATTCAGGAGAATCTGTAATTAGTCAGAGTTTCATATGGTACAGTGATTAATGAGCCACTCTTGTTTGCAGAACAAAATCTGTTTTTTATGTCAGGTATTCTGAGTGGAGACGTCATTATATAAAAGGGAGAGTCCAGCTACTGTCCAACTTCTCCCTGCAGAACTGAGCTTAGTACAGTAAAGAGCTATTATAAATAATGCCACTACAATTATAAGAGCTGCCTCTACCTCCTGCTGGATGATGCTGCCTCAGCCAAAAGAGGTACTGAATAATGACTGAATTCATTAAGACCACTAGCTGAGAGAAACACTGTTTTAACTGAAAAATAACTTGGTGAACAAATGCAGTTATATGTAGTTATAATAACATTTCTCCAGTGTGCAGTCGGGTACAGAGCCACCTCTCCACTGTGAATTCAGTGCACTGTGAGAGAGCAAAGGACCACGCTTCACTTTTCTCCATGACAAATATCATTAACCCCATCTACTGTTGTTGTAGGCATACTACATCCAATTTGAGCATGCAGAGGTGACTCTTATCAAAGATTGTCTACGAACACTCACCACTCTGGTTCTCATCTTTGCTGCTGTTTGCACTGTACATGTACAATTATTTAATAGCTAATAATATTTTATAAAATCTTTTGAAATATGAGTTTACAACAGGCATAAAAGCAGAAAATATACATTATGACTTTTAATACTATTAACTTTCTTGTTTTATGACATAATACTATCAAATCTAATTAGCATGCCTTTACAATATGATATCCAGACTGTGTGAAGCCAGGAGACACTGGGTAGACTGGGTAGAGTTTGTGTTATTATATGACCATGGTCACAGAGGTTTTTGCTGGATTTACTGTATACCTGGTACTCCAGTCAGGACTCCCTGCCCACTGAAACAGCACATCAACATGCTACCTAGTAAAATTAAGTATTAATTAAGTATTAGCAACAAAATGTCACTGAAGTATCAAAATAAAAAGTACTCATTATGCAGAATTGAATTATCTCTTTATTTTTTATGTATAAATATCTAGTTGTACTTTAATGTTGTAGTTTGTTGTAGTCAACTTAATATACTGTTGGATAGTTTAATCTATAATAATGCATCATATTTTATAACTTCATCTGATGTTTTCTATTCAAAATGCTAATCTGAAAAGTGGCTATGGGTGTCAAATAAATGTAGAGTCAAAACGTACTTCTTCAGTCTGGCCTTTAATTACGTATGTTCTTTTTCTTTTGAAATTATTGCTTGATTGATTGAAAAAGTAAAATTTTTCTCTTTGAAATGCAGAGTTGTAGAAGCATAAAGGTGCACCTGATGGAAATACTTCAGCACATATACTGGTACATGTAGGTATTTAAATACACTACTTGAAGTGCACCTTGTTACTTTGATACCATTGCTAAACACTTTAAGTATCATACACAAAACCTATTTTCATACTGCAGTTTACTAGTTTTCTAGTTTTTATAATACAAAAAGCAGAAACCACAGCTTTCTGGAGACAAAAGCCTAGTACCCGTGTGCTATATTTAATCTTAATCTTTGAATTAATTTTATAAAGATTAGAATAAATGGCTAGTGACTCATTTTGTCACACCATCTTTGGTAGGGCCCCTGTGCAGGTTGTCCAGCAAATGCCATGACACAAAGTGACGAAATTCAAGCAAGAGTTAGGCCTTTAGGCCTACCTAAGGTTACAGATTTGAACGTGTCACTGACACAACAGAAACACCGGTGTTAGTCAGCGCTTTTTTTTTTTTTTTAGAAATGCAGCATCAGTTTACGTTTATTGGGCTAAGGTAGCTAATGAGTTTAGCTAGCACAGCTTGCATTGCAAACTTGCCAATACATACAACAATGTAACCCAACTGTAATTGTGAAATAGTTATCTATTAAAATAATCACCCGACAATAAGGAGTCCACTCTGAAGCCCTTTTCTCAGCTCTAAGAAGACTCCAACACCAGGCGTTTTGGTTGACATCTCCACGCCTGCCATTCTTTAGCGCAATATTCAAGAAGAATAAAAAAGGAAATCATCCACTAATCAAAACTCAGTTTGGCTGGGTGACTGTGGGTAGTAACATTCATCCAAAGTAAATAAAAAATAAGAGAATATTTGTCCGATTTAGCTTGTAGAATCCAGGGGTTGGTACATGTCTGCAGCGTGACAATACCACCGGTGACAAGTAGACCGTTGTTAGGGAAGAGCATCCGGTGAGACATTTCAAAATAAAAGTGTAAATCCTTTTCTCACATTATAGTGACATATAGTGAAATGATCTGATAGATGTATTGTGTTTGAGCCTTTGCGCAATTGACCTCCACAATAAATACATCTTCTTCTCCATTGTATGTTTTAGAAGGTAAACATCAGTTCATGGTGTAATTGAAATGTTATTAAAAATGCTCAGGCTGTGTTCATGTGATGACAAGTATTTTTCATTTTTGCCACACGTCTACAGATAAATAATATCTTGCTTGATTATATTGTAGAGACATATGGATTTTAGTTTTGTAGTGTGTGGTACAATTGTTATTTGTGATATATGTGTTTGTGTTTTCATGGTTTTAGGGATACCAAACACTTGGTTAAATTAGTAAAAAAAAATGTTGTTATTTATTCAGGCCAAAAGTATTAACATGTGCAGTTTAGTATTATCGTGTGTCTTCATTCTGAACTTCATTATGAATTTTTCACAGCTGCAAAGTTGAACAAAGACGTGGCGGTTTATATTGGATGCTGAAATTGCCAGTCAAAGCAGCCTTTTTGAAATTTTATTTTGAAGGATAAGCGCACAATTTCGGAGATACTTGGGCGTAACTGTGGGTGACTTCACAGCGCTGAGAGGCGGAAGACGTCCATGCGGAAGACCAGTTGGACGCTATGGTTGGACGTACAGCTAATCTGCAGTGCAGTCTGGGAGCTGTCAATCGTCTTGCTTTGTATCTCTGGCACTACAAGCTACTGATGCGCTCATCACTGTATTATTTACACACAGTGGGACAGCACTTTGAGACACAAGACTATGTAGAATATAATTACCTATTGTCTGCTTCCAAAGCGTTCTTGTCAAGGGACCTGACTTGTATTAACGGGTGACATCAGAGCCGGGCCCTGCATCTCCATCATTTTAACAACCTGCTATCAACGTTAGCAAGCTCGCTAGTCATATTATTGACGTTGTCAGCCGATTTTACTCGTCAGGCCGGGCACATGAATGAATGACAGTTGCTGACCTGTATCCTATAACGGTAAGCTTTTCGATCAGCTTGAATTTGTAACGTTACAAAGTGTTACGTTCGTTAATGTTAGCTAAAATCACCTCACCTAGCTAGGGACAAGGTAGCTGTTAGCTTTAGCGGTACTGTAACAGTTAGCTCTCTCCCACTCAAACTGTAATGGCATTAACGCCGTATATTGATATTTCCCCGAAATTCCTCAGCCAATTGTGCTTGTATATGATTGTTTTTGTCATATATAGCGTTAGTTTCCACCGCAGTGTTAACATATGTACACAACGGCTGCTGTCTGGACGACAGGTGTGTGTGTACCTGCTCCATCGTTACTATATTGTTGACACAAATAGTTTTGCTCAAGTCTGTTTACAAGCTACTCTCTTACACCACTGCCTCAGTCAAAGTGTAAGTGTCTTGGCTGCCTTTCAAACATTAGAAAAATAAGTCAAACTCCATTCAGTTATCTTTCTATCTGCTAAGACCTCTTTTACAGCCGATATTTTGACATGTCACAGCTATAAAAGCACAGGTGTGAGTAATAACTTTAATTAGTAATGGCTTACTGATGTGGGGTCCTGTTAGCTGGTGCTGAGCCACCGGTAATGTTCCTGGAAAATGTCTACCATGAAAAGTCTGATACCTTGTTTGATGGGTAAAGCTTGCATCAAAAATGTCACTTACCTCGTCTAAGTCTGTTTGAGCCCCCCATAAATTTGCCACTCACATAATCTAGAGACCACAAAATATTGTAATATTTAATTGGCTTAATATCCATTCGTCCAATGGCACTATCTTTGAGCTTAAGAAAGCAGTGACACAACAATGATTTGTGTCAAAATTGGTTACCACTTGGTTGTTCCAGTTCAGATATTGAGTTGACACTAAGGGAGAAGACTGAGAAAAATCAACATCATTCCAACCAGAAGATTTCAATATGAGTGTTAAAGATAGACAGACAAATAACCCAGGCCCATATATATTTGCCAATATTAGCTCATTACAGCTGTATCGAAATCTATCTATCTATCTATCTATCTATCTATCTATCTATCTATCTATCTATCTATATCTATCTATCTATCTATCGCTCTCTCTCTATTAGTTGATGTATTAAAAGAGTATTAATTGTGGCATAATTAGTATGAAAAATTATAGTATAATTAGTATAAATCTGACTAGCTATGAAAATCATATACCAAGTATTGTAGTTGATATTCTTTACAGTGAACTCCAGGGGATGTATCCAGATTGCTTGTTTAATTTGAGCAAGTCCAACACCCAAATCTATATTTAGTTTATTGTCATGTATGACAAACAAAGCATGAAATCCTTATGTTTGAGAAACTGGAACCAGGGTATGTTTGGCAGTATTGTTTGTTTAAAATCATGATCATGGTAATCAGTGATAAACATTATTAGGTTTGCTCAGTGCTATTCTTAGAACTGACTCATTAAATGTCAAAAGGCATGAGGTATTGGGTGTGTTAGTAGATTAGCCTACCTTTTTAAAAGTCTGTAATATAGTTAACCAAACAGTGTTTATGTTTTAAATGGTGGCTTCTCAGCCTGGATGATACTGTGTAGACCAGGGAGCAAAGCTGACATAGCTGCCTGTCAGCCTCATGGACTTAACAACATCACTGCATGCCAGCAAGAGCCCATTTCATGGTGAGGCTGTTAGGACTGCCTTGTAATGTGAAATCCTAAACTGACTCATTCCTCTCCTGTTCACCATCCGCAGAAATCTGTTGTCTGGAACCACATTCCTTTAAAATAAATGTTTTCCTGCAAGATTGCAGTGTAGGAGTGACAGCAGCAGTATTGTGTGAAAGTCGATTACTCCTCTTCCTCTCCAAAACTTTTTTGGGAGGTCATTACATGATTCAGCATGTCCGTCGTCAAGCGTCATTCCCAAACACATAAAACAAAGATAGTAATGGCTGTTCATGTCAGACTTTGCTCCTGCTGATTTATATGACTCAGTCCATTAAAATGACTCCAGCTGCACCCTGGCAGATATTGGAACACATACTGCTTATTGATAGGCTCTGGCTTTTTGTTTCATGAAATGACTTAACTTTGAATTATGATCTCTGTGTATTTTTAATGTTCTTGGTCTCATTTTCCTCTCTTCTTATTTGTCTTGATGTCTTTGTTGTAGGTGTGATGTATATATCTGTGCCTGGTGTTTTACATTAGCACAATTACCACCCAGGAGAATGAATGCAGAGGAAGTGGAGCTGCTCAGTGACTCGAAGTACAGGAACTATGTGGCAGCAGTGGACAAAGCCCTCAAGAACTTTGAGTACTCCAGTGAGTGGGCAGATCTCATCTCTGCACTGGGCAAACTCAACAAGGTAAGGATCAGACAGGCCATAGCTTGGTTTACACTGCACTAGATTACATGTAGTAGAGGAGGCAAAGACATGTGGCCCCCACAACATAACAGAGCCACCAGATCCCCTCACTGTAGGGGCCAAGTATTCAGGCCTGTACCATTCTCTGGGTTTATGCCACACATGCACTCACCCACTTGTCCAGAATATGATGAAGATTACTCATCTGACCATGTCACTTTTTTCCACATCTCTGTAGACCAGTGACTGTGTTTTTTGCACCACTGAACTCTCAAATGTTTTGCAGAACATAAACCCTTCAGATGATTATCTTTGTAATGAGGGGTTTAGGTACTGCAACGCTACTTTATTATCCCTCTATGTAATTGTCGAAGGACTGTTCTTGCTGACACAGTCTGATCACGTCCTGCATTGACATTCTCAGTCACCTGAGGAAGAGTTACCCGTCTGTTTTTCCTTACATATTGCACTAATGCATGAGCATCATGGTCATCAAATGTGCACACTCCACACCAATTTCCAACCCTATTTAATGATGTCTTTCCTGTAGATGAAATGCAGATGTCATCATGTCACTTCTGTCACTGTTCCTATTGAAGCACTAACCAGTTGAGCAGTCATTATAACTTAAGTTCCTGCCATCTGTGCTCCAACTATGAACCCTCTTTCAAAGTCAATTAGATCTTTTTCTTTTGCTATCATGGTACAAAATCAGAATCAACTGGGCCTGCTCCACACTTAATACATGCAATTGTTTAATTCTACTATGCAGTGCACCTGCGTGGAAGCATCTGCTTTCGCTATGTTTCTCCACTCATTTATTATCCTACCAGCAAAATATGTTCAGCCAAGTTATTTTAAAGGACCAGTGTGTAGGATTTAGTGGCACTGAACTGCAAAGTTTCAAATTGCAACTAACTGAATACCTCACCCTTTCCAAGCGTGAAGAAGAACTTACAGTGGCCTTCAGGTAATGTTAAAATGCAAAAGATCCTTTCTAGAGCCTGTGTTTGGTTTGTCCGTTCTAAGCTACTGCAGAAACGTGTTGGTGCAACATGATGGAAGAGAACCTGCTTCCTATGTAGATACAAAGGGCTCATTCTAAGCTAACGAAAACACAATGATTCTTATATTTAGCTGATTATACACTGATGAAAACATAATTATGTATATTATATTCCATTTTTGCTAATAGATCCCCCTAAATCCTACACACTGGTCCTTTAATGGCATTGGTTTCACAGGTATTAGTCAGTGTAGCAGCCGACCATCATTGATTTAATACATACAATTGTTATTGGCATTTGATACTTGCAGGTACCCTATACACATTATTTCCATAACTTTTAAGTAACAAAAATGTAATTTTGTCATGAAATCATATGGATCCCGCGTAATTAATGAGTGATAAGTCCACATATTGTGATTGGAGTCATCAAAACCCCTGAAAACTGTTTACATCTTTAGTGCTCCTGTGTGAATTGCACAGATAAACATCTTTGTTGTCACACTGTCTGTCTTCGTGGCTCCTGTTGACCAGTTTTTACATCCTGTCTCAGGTTTTGCAGAACAATGCAAAATATCAAGTGGTTCCCAAGAAGCTGACAATAGGCAAACGGCTGGCCCAATGCCTCCACCCTGCACTGCCCAGCGGGGTCCACCGCAAGGCCTTGGAGACATATGAGATCATCTTCAAGATCATTGGCCCCAAGAGACTAGCCAAAGACCTGTTTCTTTACAGGTAATACTTTGTTACCATGTACAGGGGCCAATAAATTATCTATACACAAAGCTTTCTGAGTATCAGATCTTAAACATGAGCCATATCTTCTCATCCCTACAGCTCTGGGCTCTTCCCTTTACTCTCCAATGCCGCCATGTCTGTGAAGCCTGTGCTGCTGGGGCTCTATGAGACCTACTACCTGCCCCTTGGTAAGACTCTGAAACCAGGCCTACAGGGTCTACTGACTGGTGTACTGCCTGGTCTGGAGGAGGGCTCAGAGTACTACGACAGGTAAGAGGAGCAGAAATAGAAAGAAAAACAACACATGGAAAATGTGCACATGCATGCATTAGAACAGGCCATTAGGAGAGGGCATTTTATAGCATTATGTGGAAAGGAGTTGATTGCAGATTGTATGAATGATACATGAGATATATGCGTCACTGCAAGATTAATATTTCAAAGTGCAGATAGCCTGAAGTCTTCTGTCTATGTCTGCACTTGTCAAACTCAGTCTCTCCTCTCTTAAAAACATCTGTAGTCTAGCACTTGGGTAAAATAACTAACTAAGGACCATTTGATTAATTCAATTTATTTTTTCACAAGATTAATTGTTCATCTAGTTGTGAATAATATCTCAGATATTACAAAGTATTGTAAACTAGCCATCTCTTTAGTGTTGACACAGTTCTAATCTCATGCCCTAGAGGGTGCTGTGGTGGCATAATTGGCCTAGAGAGGGACTGCAGCAGATCAAACAGTTATTACACCCTGCTTCACATCTATAAATACTGTATTGTACAAATACATAGATCACATTTTCATTCCTGTATGTGATGCACATTATTGTTGTTTGCTCACACAAACTTGTACTTTCTGTATATTGTATGTCTTTTATGTAATTCGTACATTGCTTGTTCTCACTTACCTGGTTAATAAATCTGATCCTGGTTCTGGTTGTGACGAGGAAAAGCATAGGTGTTACTAATAACATTAACAATGACATTTGATCATGTGTCCCAGTGAGCAATGCCAGATTTCATTAAGGTTATTAATTGCACCTGTGCTTTTCATGGTTTGACATCAAAATGTCTGACTGTTATCTATTTGTCATATGCCATGTGTGTAATGTGTGTATTACAATTATGTCCCATCTGTTCTAATTGAGATTTTGGATTCACCTTATTTGAGTATTGGGAACAGATATTTGCAAGAAATCCTACTCAGTTACTGGAAATTGCAAATTGAAGCTCACAGTGAGCTCACAGTGAGATTCAAATGTTCTCATAGACAGCAGTGAGTGCTCTGTTCAGGGAAAGCTCAAGGATTAAGCAATGAATCATAAATCATGACAATGTTTGATTTAAATAAAATTTTTTGCTGACTGACTGAGAAAAACCTTAGAAACAACATGTAGACCAAGGGCAATAATTCTACCACTAATGCAACTACTGCTACAATTCAGCAAATACATTAAATAGGATTCTCTAAACCCACAGTACCAGAGCATATCCAGGAAGAAATTCTGTAAAAGATTGTGTGGTTGTGCACAAGTCATTTTATGAGTAACTGCCTCCACCTGGACAATAGCAGAAACACACTGTTGATCAATCTGCCTTCTGTTATGAAACAGTGTATTACTTCTTTAAACAAGTATTTTCACTTCTTAGTGCCAGTTTTGCTGTGTGGACTTCATCACTTGCCGGTCACAGGGCAGTATGTGCTAAATGCTGGTGTGCACTTGATAAGTATATTCATTGTGTCCTCGTTGTGTTTACCGTAGAACCAACACCCTCTTGGAGAAGGTGGCTGCAGCAGTGGAGCAGTCGGCCTTCTACAGTGCCTTGTGGGGCAGCATCCTAACCAGCCCAGCTGTGCGTTTGCCTGGGGTGTCCTTTGTTCTGCTGCACCTTAATCGCAAGCTCTCCATGGAGGACCAGCTCTATGTCATAGGCAGTGACATCGAGCTCATGGTACATGACGGACTGCCACATAGCAATATGCTGTTGTCAAAAAGGGATTTGCGAACATGACAGTCCCATTGAGCGGGACAAAATATACTGCACCACTTTCTTGCAAAATGTCAATTTATTATTTCTGATTTTTAGGGTGATTTGGTTTATTAAGGTTTTTTTTTATTAATGTGGATGAATTAATGTGAATTAATATTACATGGACAAAGAAACAGGTGCAGTTTGACTGTAATGTGCTGGCAACTACAAGATGAATGTCAGTGGTAAGACAAAATAGGTCATAGTTGTTTGTGGTTGTGTCCGCGCACTCAGCCCGTAAAAGTAAGTAAAGAAAGTCCAACAACACAGGTTTATCTTAAGTCATTGTGTTGGCCTGAATGCCTGATCAGTGTAATGTTGTATAATGTTGTGTATTTTGTAGACAGTTTGCGTAATAGTGCTTTTCTGTTCTCACCAGGTGGAGGCGGTCAGTACCTCAGTCCAGGACTCCAGTGTGTTAGTGCAGAGGAGCACCCTGGACCTGATCCTCTTCTGCTTCCCCTTCCACATGAGCCAGGTAAGGAAAGCTGTGTGTGTGAGGTCTGGCTAAAATTACTTTAACATAAGTGAAGTTTGATAATGATGTGTGTGTGTGTGTGTGTGTGTGTGTGTGTGTGTGTGTGTGTGTGTGTGTGTGTGTCTTACTGTTAGGATTGATATTTATTTCCCAAGCAATAGACAGTCTGCTAGTAGCCATAATCTGCCTGCTTGACTGTGTATGTATATGTGTGAAATGGATAGCGTCACTCACAACTGTTCTGGTCTGTTTTGTTGTGTTGTGTTCAGGCGACTCGCCCTGACATGATCCGGATCCTGTCAGCAGCTTTGCATGTGGTTTTGAGAAGAGACATGTCCCTCAACCGCAGACTCTATGCCTGGCTGCTGGGTGCGAAATACACACACAGACACAATCCTGAAACTCAGATATACAGTATCAGGGTTCTCACTCATCATGTTATTTTTTAGAATATTGCTGTGTTAGAGATCTAATTTCCCAATTTCCCTACAGGAGAGTATGAGAGAAATTGCATCTGGGGAAGTGTAAGAGTAACAGGAATTGGTTAGTTAACAAGAATATAACCCATTCCGCAGTTTTCCCCATTCATTTATGAACCTGTTGTAGAAACTTAGCTGTTCACCACTTTTGCTTAAATCCAGTAGGAAAAAGCATGAATATTAATCATTCATGAAACCCCTCTGACTTATGTATACCAGTGTTAATAACATTTTACATGGACAATAGGAACCGTGACATACAAACCTTTACAAACAAATTGTTCTGTTTTGCCTTTTGCATACACATTAGGTATATATTAGGTATATGGATGCTTTGCAGTTGTTTTGTTTTTTTCTGTGGAACATACATTAGGCCAGTATATGCTGTGGGCGCTGTCTTACTTTATTTTCTCTTGCTTGCAACTCACTGTGGATGATCATGCTGGTAAGTGTATGCATGGCTAGGGATGGACACTGAATGTATCGAGCTTAAACTCTTATGCAGAGCAACTTGCAATGATTGCAGCATTAAAATATCTCAAAATCTTAGCTCACTAAAATGTTAAGACACAAGTTACATGTGGAGTGAAAGTTAGATACACAGTACAGTGTGAATCTAATGCCAATTGTAAGTGATTAATGCCAGATTCTAGGCCAGCTAGAGAGTTTCCCAATGAATTACTTTTTTATCTGAAACTTGTTATATCTCTGTAGTGTGAAGCACTATAGAAGCATGTGAGTTATGCTGGCAACAACCATTAGGAGTTTACAAATAAGAAAAAAGAAGAGGATATGTCTTCAACTCCAAGATACCGATAAATACCCATTTCACTCTGGATAAGTGCTTTGTGTACTTTCTTGCGTTGTGCTTGAATGTTCTGGATGTACATGTTATGAGTGTTTACGCAATTATAACTGTACATCTTTGTTTTTCGAAGGCTTTGATAACAATGGGGTGATGATAGGCCCCCGCAGCACTCGACAGAGCAACCCAGAGGAGTACGCTTGCCACTACTTCAACACCTTCTCGAAGGACATGCTGGTCCAGGTGAGGTTTCAGGCTCATTGCAAATACAGGTCAACAAAAATCTGACACCTCTAGAGGTTAGACATGTATATGTGTGGGGTTGGGAAGTGTATGTGTTGGTGGGGGATCGCCCTAAATTTGGCAGATCTGGCCTCCTTTTGTCTGCTACATAAATTATCCATCCCCTTTCATCCTTCTCTTCCCAGACCTCACACATCTTCTCTGGGGTTTGCATATATGTCCTGCTCTCTTCTCCTATTCCCAACAGTTTATCCTTTGAAGACAGCTCTTAGGTCTCCCACAGACTTTTATACACTCACAGACACTCTTGTGTAATATGTCCTATCACACTCAAAACAACTCCAGCCCTCCTGGCATGTGATAAGCTTTGATACTCCAGGGTTTGGAACAGGGAGCACAGAAAGCAACAGGGAGGGGAAGTTTTGTTTTTGAAAGTACTTTTTTTGTTTTTGTTTTGTTTTTTGTTTGCTCCTCTGCCATCTGCTCTGAGACAGTTATTGGAGCTCCCTCCATTGGGAGAGGGTTGGTACTACAGAGACCGTCTGTTCCAGGCATCATCTCATTATGTGGCAGATGAAGTGTGAAACACACACACAAAAAAAATGAAAGGGGGCTCAATGCAAATATGAGATTGATTCTGCCAAATATTATAGGAAGCAAAATAAACAAAAATCAAAAGAAAATAAATGTGCCCTCAGCTGTGTGAAAAGTAGCTCTGGAGTTTACAGATATTTTTTGATCTCTACTATAGCAAGTGTGTGTGTCTGTGTGTGTGTCTGTGTGTGTGCGTGCGTGCGTGCATGCACATGTGTTTTCAGGCAATGATAGGAATCTTGCAGGGCAAGGCCCGAGGTGGGGAAGAGGAGAGCATCCTCATGCATGACCTCAAGCCATTTCGCATTCTCATCAGTCTGCTGGACAAACCAGAGCTTGGTATGTCAATATGTAGACACCAACAGTCTAATTTGTGTTATAAATATGTAAATTATGACACATATTGCATATGCAGATTGTAATCACCCACTGTATATCATTGCTAATGTCTGTATGTGTCTCTGTCCAGGTCCAGCAATCTTAGAGGATGTTTTGATTGAAGTGTTTCGGACTCTACACACACAGTGCCGAACAGAGTTGGACCTCCAAAACCAGAGTCCATTCAGCAAAGACCATACACATCTCAGCAGGTCAGTCCAGTCCACCACTTGCTTCTCTTAGCAGTTCAGACATTGGCAATGATAAAAATGAAATAAATCCTATAATAAAAATTTGGTAGTTGTATCATCAAAGAGAAATATCGGTAAATAGAACAAGTGGGATGTGTTAAAGCACGTAATCTCAAACATTACATAAATTAGTAATACATGAATATAAAATAACAGCATTGCAAAATAATGAAAAAAGTTACTGAGAAATAAGTAAATTGTAACATATAAATATGAAAATATATACCATTTGAAAAAACCAAACCAAACCAAAATAATGACAGATGAGTGTTTTAATGTCAAAATTTAGAATCATAAAATATGGAGTAATGTGGAGTCAAATTTTTGCATTTTGATTTTTTTTTTTAAATGTTTCCTTGTAAAATGCAAAAAACATTCATTATTAGAATTATAACAGAATCCTTTTTGTTTATCTATTCATCCATACAATTTCTGATTTCTGAAGCTTGAATCTTGAATATAACTGTAATTAATAGTTACATATTCTTAAGAATCAAATTTTGTTTTCTTTCTTAGCAAACTACGAGAGAACAAGAAGACAGCTGAACTTATTAAAACAGCCAATCTCCTGTTCAACTCATTTGAGCCATACTACATGTGGGACTACATCGCTCGCTGGTTTGAGGAGTGCTGCAGGTTTGTAGATGTAAATGAATGTGTACATATACAGTGAAGGATACACCTTCAAGTCTAAATATCAGAGGGCAAAATTATGATAAAAATAAACTGCTATCATGTTTTTGGAGCTGTTCATTATCCTGCCCGGGATTACCTCATCATAAAGAGATAAAGGGATGCTGCTGGTTGGCTACTCAACGCTATGGTGTTGAAACAATGATCAGCTGGTACCAGGGGCCAAACAGGTTTCCAGACACTTTTCCCCATATAATTACACCCACACCAGAACTCAAAGTGGAGCAAAACATTAGCATCATTTGTAAAATGTAAACACAGAAGGTAATCTCTAACCATCATACTTTACTCATAATAATCAAAAATATGCCTCTGTTGCAGGAGGACGTTGAACAGCAACACACGTGCACAGAGGCATCCTGGGAGCTTAAATCCTCCTGAGCTGTCATTGGTGGAGTTCTGTCAGCTGGTTGATTTCCTACTGGATATTGTTTCCTTGGTGAGACTTTCTTTCTTTCTTGCTTTTTTTCTTTCTTTCTTTCTTTCTTTTTTTCTTTCTTTCTTTCTTTCTTTCTTGCTTTCTTTCTTTCTTTCTTGCTTTCTTCTCTCTATTAGGATTTTCTTTTACTATTAAACTGTTATATGTATTTCTTTGGCTCCTTCTATTTCTCTTTCATACTTTTACGTTTTTTTTTCACTCTTTTAATTCTCTGTGTACCTCTGTCTTTTCAGCACTGCTTTATTGCTCAATTTATCATTACTGTCCCTTTCTGTCTTCGTCATTGTTCATTCTCTATTTTCACCTTTTGTTTCCACCTCCTTTTATACAGATTTTGGTTTTATCAAAAATTTCTGATTTCTGGTTTTTGTACCCTTTCACCACATTCTTTCTCTTCCCTCTTTTACGGTCCCTTTTCTCCAACGTTGTCATCTCATTCTTTATCTCTCACTCCCTATCGGCTCACACACTTCCTTCTTAAATCCAGTATGTTCCCTACAATTAACTTTCATGACCATTTGCAATTTGGCGTTCATGTTGTCATCCAGCTCCATTTCTGGGTCCAGTTTTGGGATGTAATGGCCACCATTAGGGTGTGTGTGTGCCTCCCATCTGTTTTGTGTCTGTGTGTATATACAGTGTGTGCAATCCCTACACAGGTTCAAAATGCCTGTGTGTTTAGTTTCCCTGTCAAAATCTCGTTTGCATCCTCTAGAAATATGTTTGTCTATATGATATTTCCAATCTGAATAGTTTGGAAATCGCACAGTCTTTTATTACCCTGTTTAAATGTGTGTGTGTTTGCGTGCGTGTGTGTGTGTGTGTGTGTTTGATGGAGAGAGAGAGAGACAACCTTGTGTTATGTGAGATTGTGAGCGAGAGTGGGAAAGTGTGTGTGTGTTTCTGCAAAGAAAGTGTTGTGGCCTGTGCTCTGCTTGCTCCTGTCTGTTCAAACTATCTGCTCTTTCTCCTTGAAGCCTACTAGAAGCATGAGGGTAATCTGCCAGGTAAAGTACTGCTCTTTCCTGCTTTTTCACCTCATCCTGCTTCACTGAGGCTACGATAACATTTCTGCAACGTCCTGCCAACATCCCTCAGGTCATCTTTGCTCCTCCTTTGCTCATTTCATGAGTGACTTATTGTCATATTTTAATGCCAGAAATGAACATTATCCCAAAGGGAGAAGTGGAATTATAACAGTCATTACATGTGGTGAAAACTTATCCCGGCTGTTTGGTGTGGATCTTGTGAAAATGAAATCTCTGCCCAGTGTGTATGTGCTTTCTGTTAAGCATGCATGCAGTTATTGCTATTGCAGTGCTCACATATTTGTAAGAAATATGAGTATTTTAATTTACTCCATGATTTAATGCTTTTATTTTATCATTCGGATGTTATTTTTTCGTTCTTGTTTGTTTCATAAAAATATGTTTTACTTGTTGAGTAAAAATACTAGTTTCAAAATTAAAAAAAACTCATGAGAAGATCACCACACTCACGACAGAAGGCTAAGGTGCAAGAAGGCTATAAAAATCACATATGGAGAAAAGTAGGCTCACTACGTTTAGGTCCATAAGCCTAATATATTAAACGATAAAAGCATCAATAAATACTAGAATTGTATTGTGTAGAGCCTTTCTTTCATCATAAAAGATTATTAAATAAACAGCCAACATACAAAAACAACACAGAGGATGGGAGCGATGTCTTTGGATAAAATGTCTAACAGCAGAAGATTTTATACCCTAACTTCCTTAGGCTTTTTAAATATTACCATGTTTTGGATTGAAAATGACAGTAGCAGATAATATTCTGTACTGAGAATGTAGTATCAGGTTAAAACCAGAGGGAGAAGAGATAAGATGATAATTCTAGAGATTAATGTGTATTTGTTAACATTTAATCAAGCAAACTGTAATACATCAATCATTATGAAGAGTTCAAAAGTCCAGCGGAACCCTAATTAAGTTGCCAGCTGTAATTACATTATATTAAGTTCACCTCCTTCCAGAATTGTACCTTCACTTCCTCACTTCATTTTTTTTTCTTCAAAAATTTTCCAGGAGACATACATAGAGATCCAGACAGAGCATCTTCCTCAGCTGCTGTTGCGCATGGTGGCAGCTCTGACCTGCCACTTGCAGGCCCTGGGTCTCGGGGAGCTCACCCACTGCCTTCGTCTCTGCTCCAAGATCCTCAGCAAAGTGCAACCACCGCTGGTGTCCCCTCTGGCCCTGCCCTCGGGTTCTCAGGCTCAGGGCCACTCTAACTCCACTGGCAACTCCTCAAACTCAAAAAGGGAGAAAAGCAGAGACAAGGAGGACAAACAGGTGAGCAAAATATAAAATTCTCATGAAATGACAATGAACTTTTCCTACAGAAAAAAAATTAACTGGAAAGTGCTGAAGTACTTTAAACAAGCTTTAAAACTTTATAAACAAGTAAAACAACTACAATCTATTCCGAAAGGTCTTAAGCAGTGGGTTAATGTGATCCATTTTCTTTGTTTTAAGACTCTGGCTGCAGCATTTTGGACAAGCTGTTCTTATAGACTTTTTAGGTAAACCAGTAAAAAGAGAATTGCATTCTTCTAAATAGCTTGTAATCTAGGCATGAATGAGCATATTTATGAGTTGGCAATATTTCCAAAATGAAAAAAGGATGTTTTAATGACCTTGTTAAAAATGTTAAAATCAACCTCTGAGACTAAAATCACACAAATTTGTAATTTGTGTTTTAATTTGTTTGCTAAGATGTCCAAGCAAAGAGTGTAGATTTTCCTTGCAGCTTTTCGTCCCATTAAAAGTATGCTTTTGGGGCGTCCAGGGGCGCAGTGGGCTGAGCAGGCGCCCCATATGTAGAGGCTACAGTCCTCGCTGCAGTCGGCCCCGGTTCGAATCCCGCATCGACGGCCCTTTACTGCATGTCATTCCCCCTCTCTCTGCCTCCCCATTTCCGGTCTCTCTCTACTGTGCTATCATAAAGGCATAAAAAGTCCAAAAAATATACTTGAAAAAAGTATTTTGTTCTTTCCTCACTTAATATTAAAAGCCTTTTACCCATCCATGTTTAATATCAGCGAGAGCATGCAGTGCACTGGGGTCATTTGGAGAAAAAGAGATCTACAATACTGGATCATCAGCATACAAATAGTAGTTGACATTGTGAAGGTTAATAATGTTTCCACATGGGAGCATATATAATGAAAACAAAACTGGGCTGAGAATGCTTCCTTGAGAAATGCCATTTATGGGTTTATGGGTTTTTATGTGTTTCTGATAAGTTAACACCCAGGCTGACTGAAACCAGGCTAAACCACAGCCAGAGAGACCCACTAATTTCTCCAGTCTGTCAATCACAATTTTGTGGTCTGTTGTATTGAATACGGCACTTAGGTCTAAAATAAGGACAGCCACGTTGCTAAAATGCACAATAATTCTCAGGTCATGTACAACTTTCAGTATGGCGGTCTCTTTGTTATGGTTTGCTTGATAACTGGAGCTTATCTAAAATGTTGTTGTTGGTTAAATGATCCTTTAAAAGTCTTTTGATTAAAAACAACCCTGTTGCTGGCTCAGTCAGAGCAAATCCCAGTTTGACCTACTTGACCCACTTCCCCTACAAGTTATTGCCCAAAAACCCATCAGTTCAGGCTCTGATGGTGTTCCCTGGTCTCTGAACAGGGCTCCTTCCAGCTCTTGTTTCCTTGTGCCAACCTCCTGCCCTGTGCTGCAGTTGGCTGGGTGGCCCTGCCATCCCACAGTCTCTCAACACAAGGCATTTGAAGACTTGTTCAGAGCAAATGCTTCGTTTGGCTATCCTGGTCCTCCTGGTCCCTGTCCAGCAACCTGGCTAATTAAGTGTTTGAGAGCTCACTGAGGCATGATTGAAAGATTAGTCACTCAGTCCCATGTCTAAAGATAGACAGGGGTTAACTGGATTGAGGTAGGCCCATAAGGGGCAGAAGAGAGGACAAGTAGACAGACAGAAGATGGTTAACCAACAGCTGAGCCCAGCTCGCCTCTTCTCTCTGAGGGAGAAGAGGAGTAGACTAGCCTGTGATGCCTCCTGGGTGTGCCGTAGTCATCAGTGTGGAAAGCATCCCACATACATCCACTGAATACTATAACATCTCCACCCCCCACCCTGAGGGACATATAGAGAACGTGCGAGCTAACTTGCCATCTGAGTCCAGGCTCCAGAATGTGCATGCTGCCTCGATCAAAATGTATCCTACGAAGCACTCAGGCCCCAAAGGCTGACTGTGACAAAGAATTGTATGAACCTGTAGGTCTGTCAGTCTGTCAGCAGCAGAATGTAAGTCTGGTGTACAATTCAGTCTACACTCAGGTCAGACCAAATACAGCCTCACTATAAAATGACCAGTGTACAGAACACAGCGCAGTGAAAGGTCATGGTTTATATTCAGACATCCATTATTACACCCCTTAGTTTGGCATACAGTCCTAACTGAATAAACTAAAAAAAATTTGTACTGAAAAAATACTGATATTGTCTAAGTTTATAAGATATAGTTACAGGTATCTGTAATTTTATGTTGCAGTTTGAGCATATGTTGTTACATATTACATTTTCTGGAAATTTAATGAAAAAAGCATTTATAGATGGGATTTTCTGAATTACATACCAGATGAATTTAGGTACTAAATCACATTGCAAATAAAGCTGGATGCAAAAGTCCTGTAAAAACCAATGTTGTCATTAAGCGGTTCTGCTTATTTATTTGCAACATTGCCTGCAATGGTCTTATATGGTATATTAAACAAAGTCTCAAGCAATAGTCAAATTGATATTTGTTGTATATTAGATGCTGTCATTTTGCCCAACCCCTTTATTGTCATATGCCATAAATGTAGAGTTTAACTATTATATTAAAAATAAACATACATTTCCATCTGATCATAACCAGTAAACATAAATAAATTTGATATAATTGGTGTCTAGTACTAGTCCCTCCGAGTGTTGGCAGGTAACAATCCTGTGTTTTAAATTTTGTTGTTGAGGCTACATATTTGTTGTCATCATACTTTTTTTTACACTAGACATTTTGTTATGCTGTTGCAGAAAAAGCACAGTGGTTTGTATTTACCATAATGGAAGACTGCATTTCATTTAGGTTAACAGTTTAAGGGATGACTTACTGGGACACTTGAATTGAACTGAGCATTAGTTTGGGTTATTAGTCACACCTGTGATTTTCACACTTTGACAAGTCATAATGCTGTCAAAATGTCCATGATTGTGCCGTTAAACACTCATCATCCATGTTCACAGGATCGTTCGCTTATGTTCAAAGCATGCTGAACAGGGAAACACTTGTCTCAAGACTTCTGGACTGCATCAATGATCAATGTTTCTCACTGAAATGCATATAATACATATTTTGTATTTTTTTGTGTAAATTTTGATAACTTTGTTATTGAAATTACACTGAGCTCAAACACTAGTTTAACCCTTATTATTTTTTCTTCTAACTTTTACTCGATTGAATTTGATTCATTGAACTGTGCTTACGTTTGCATTTCAATAAAGCACATACTCTGGACTGTGCATATAATATCTTTTTTACATTATGTTTGCTATTATAACTGTATTAGTACTTTGCTAATACAGTAATAATTGTAAAGACAACTACCTTTCAGGGAAACAATATTCATAAATTGAGTGGCAAAAGAAAGATCAATAAGAACATTATGGTCACAAATGCTCAATAGGGATATACAGAATCTGCACTTTTCACTTTTTCCTGGCTGTATTTTCAGGATAGCAAAGCACACCTTTCCCCTCTGTTTTCATCTGAATGCACTTCATCCCTGGTCTTACCCCTCTCTTCCTGCAGGCACTCCCTGCTACTCTGGAGGTACCTGGCAGTGGGGAGGTGTTTGAGGATGGGGAAAACCCTCCCAGCAGTCGCTCCTCAGAAAGCGGCTTCACAGACTTCGTCCAGTACCAGGGAGATGGGCCAGAGGAAATGGAACGAATCCCCCATCCCCACCCAGCAGTCAAAACAGGCCGTCGCTCCTCAGGCCCATCTCAGACCAAGCCTCTAGACAAACCAGTCATGCAGTGCTGCCTGGAGCACTTCCAGCAGTTTCTCTCACGACTAATCACCCTGTATATTACCCCTGGACGGGGTGACAGACCTGAGGGTGAAAGAAATGAGGTCATGCAGTCGGGGCCCTTGGTTTCAGAGGGCTCCCAGCACTGTGATTATACTGAGTTATGCTTGGGATCTGGTTTCGTCCAGAGGGAGTGTGTTGCTGCCTTCACTGCTGCCTGCCAGCTCTTCCTAGAATGCTCCAGTTTCCCTGTCTACATCGCAGAGGGTAACCTCAAGTCCTCACCCACACAGGAAGAGCAGTTAGGTAAGCACCAAAAACACTAATAATGAATGAAGGAGGCCTCTTTCTTTTAGTAAATACCTACTGTATACCTGCTGTTACTGTGCTTAATTGAGGGGCACTTGAATATTTGAAGTTTGAGTTTAGCTGTGTATCATTACATCGGCCGTGTCACAAGGGTGTAACAAGATCATTTTGATGGCTCCCTCAAATGCAGGCAGCAAAGGATCCAATTGGTGGATCCTTCGCAACCCAACCTATCCCAAGATACTTTTCAATGAATGAGTTAGACTCCACAAATAAAACAGTGTCCAAGGATGAATAGGAAATGCTCTGTAGACCAGACCATCTCATTGTGGTTTGGCCTTTGCAATCTCCAGTGGCTGTGCCCTTCGTGGGATGCGACCCCTGAATTGAGAGACAGCTTTTATGGATATTTAAGTTTTTAAAGACAGTAAAACCTTAGTAAAATATAAAAATGCACAACATTGAAATACTGTATATCCCTTGTGTCCATGCAGATGGTGAGCAGGTCCGTCCGCCAGTGTGGCTGCAGACACTGATGGATGCCTGCTGCCTGGCCAGTGACTTCAGCCTGCAGGGCGTGGCCATCTCCCTGCTCATGGACCTAGTAGGACTCACCCAGTCAGTTGCCATGGTGACTGCTGAGAGCGTGGCATCTGCAGAAAACACAGAGTCCGCCCAGCCCATGAGTCCAAGCCAGGGTCGAGTAGCTGTCGTCATCAGGCCACCCCTCACTCAGGGAATTCTAAAGTACATCGCTGACAAGACGGACTTCTTCAAGGTAGAGATTTTGCCTCAGGTTATGGTGGAGCTGTTGGTGGTCTTTACTTTGTCACTTTGTTTTTAAATCTATAATCTTTTTCTCAGAGTGTGGCTTTGATCTTGTGGGACCAGTTGAGTGAAGGAACCCCTCAGCATCATCAGCGCAGTGTGGAGCTTTTCTACCAGCTCCACAACCTGGTGCCTTCCCCCAGCATCTGTGAGGACGTCATCAGCCAGCAACTCATGCACAGAGACAAGGTCGGCACAAATCACACATAACCTGTAGGGTCATATCCACAAACACAAAGCAGAATCACACAAGCCATTAAACCCATACTGAACTACCTTTTCTTTCAGAGAATTCGGTTGGAGGCCCATGTCAAGTTCTCTGTTCTGTGGCATTTGACACGAGATTTGAACATCACCAAGTCGTCTCCTTTTTGTCGCACATTTGACAGGTAGGTCAGGATCTGCTGGCAACATGGAAATTGTGCTTAATTCATTTGAAGGCGCCCTTTCGTGATACAGCTTTATTTTGGATCAAGTGCCTTTCCTGTGATTCACTGTGCTTTTGATTTTCTCTTTATCTTTCTCCGTTCACTACTCTCTCTTCTCTCCCTACTTCTTTTCTCTTGGTCCTGCAGATCTCTTTTCATCATGCTAGACAGTCTGAGTTATTGGGATCCATGTACCAGTGCTGTTGGTCGGGCTTGGCTGAATCAGGTCCTTCAGAGGCATGACATTGCTCGGGTCCTGGAGCCACTACTCCTCCTTCTGCTCCACCCCAAGACCCACCGAGTGTCCATTCAGAGGGTACAAGCCCAGCGGCACTGGGCCCAGGTCTTTCCTGAACCACCTGAACAGGGGTCATCAGAACCCATCTACACCAGGGACTCTGGCTTCTCAGACAGTGAGCAATACTCTGGCTTTGCTCATAGTGACTGTGTCTTGACTGTTTGTTTCTGAGATGAGAAGAGCATCTGAGCAGCTTCTAATTTGTATTCTTGTTTCTTTCTGTCATTAGACTTCAGTCAGATCCACGGGGAGAGGGTTACACAAGAGGAGCTCCGAGGCCTGGCGATGAGCGACATGGAGCCATTCTGTCTGACTGTCAACCCGTTAAGTGACAGCCTGTCCTTACTGAGCCTGAGCAGTGAGAATTTGCAACTAGCTGGTGAATATCAGCCTGCTGACCAGCAGGGGGAGCCCCACAGCTCCGAGTCCAGTGGCTCTCATTCATCAACAGTGGAAAATGGCAGCTTTGAGGAACCAGAGGGTGTCAACAGCACAGTCATTGGCTCAGACCAACAGACTGGTTCCTCAGATGACATCTCTGAGGAGTCTATAGAAGAGATTGTGTCCTCTCTTATGAAAGAGCTAATAGACAGGGTTCTGAGTTTAGTAGACGATGGATCTCTTGAAGTTTCCTCTCAACCTGAAAACTGGCCACAGACAGACACAGACAGCACTTCCTCCGATACCTCGACTGGTGCCCGTCTTGACTGTGGTCCTCCTCCAGGCTCCAGCCACCAGACTCTGCCAGAGATGCTGGCTGGTGGCACGCTGGAGTTCTTCTCTGTCACACCGGCTGATATATCTGAAGAGGAGCAGCACAAAGAGGGAATCACCCGTCATAGTTCATCTCCTTCCATCGTCACACTGCCAGACAGCTCTGACCCAGCCACCCCAGACCACAACCTGCGGGTGGATGACCCTCAGGCCCGTAAGCGTAGCCATAGTAGCACCCAGCTCAGCCTTAAGGGGAAGATCATGGAGAGGCTAGCAGACAAATCTCCAGGGGCAAAGCCCAAGATAAAGAAGGCCAAGAGGAAAGAGGAGGAGAGGCAGAGAAAGGCAGCGATTCAAGCTGAGAAACTGCGCCCGCCAAGTATTTTCTTCGGGGACAGCCTGGATCTAGAGAACTGGTACAGCTGTGGTGAAGGTGAGGTGTCAGAGATTGAGAGTGACACTGGCTCACCCAGCGGGGGTCCTGGTGGGACTGTGGGGGGTGGCAATGTCACAGGACGCAGATCATCCTCTGCCCCACCTCGTTTTAACATCCATCCTCTCTACCAGCATGTCTTGCTCTACCTCCAGCTGTACGACTCCTCACGGGCCCTCCACGCCCTTTCAGCCATCGCGGCCATGCTGAAAGCTGCTCCCTCAGGGTTTGTAAGTGCCATCTCCACCACCAGCATCAACAACACCTACACTCCACAGCTTTCTTTGCTCCAAAACCTCCTAGCACGTCACAGAGTCTCCGTCATGGGCAAAGACTTCTACTGCCCCATCCCCCAGGACTCCCACTCCCACACATTTCGCAGCGCCATGTACCTGGAGATCATCATTTCACTTTGTCTCTATTTCCTTCGAAGCTATTATTCTGCCCACTTGGCAGCAGGCTCTCAGGACTTGGCAGGGAACCGGGCCATGCAGCTGACCAGTGTGGAGGTCTTAGCTCTCCTCTTCAGTGAGCTATCCAAAGTCACTGGTGGTTCAGCTAAGGGCTTTGCTAGTTTCATCAGTGATGTCCTCTCTAAGTGCAAAGTTCAAAAGGTGGTTCTCCATTGCCTGCTCTCCTCCATATTCAGTGCCCAGAAATGGCACGAGCAGCGGGTGGCAGGTGTCAGTGTGGCCACAGTGGAGGAGGGTCTGTCAGAGGACAGTGTGATCAACATGTCAGAGGACCAGATTGACAGCTGTAGTGCAGTCCAGTCACAGTTGTTAAGACTATTGCAGAGTCTTGTTGTACTTGAGCACAGAGTCCTGGTGCCAGCTGATGAAGGAGGAGAAGGAGGACCTGTGGGAGGCGGGGCTGGAGGTGGAGGGACAGGAGGTGGTGCTGGGGCAGGGTTTGAGATTCTCGGTGGGGAAGTGGAGCATGTCAACCCTCAGCAGCCAATGACATCACTGCAATACCTCCATGGACAGCCTATCACAGCGCAGGGTATGTTTCTGTGTGCAGTGATCAGGGCGTTGCATCAGCACCATACGTGTAAGATGCACCCCCAGTGGATCGGGCTCATAACAGCCACCCTACCCTACATGGGGAGGGTGCTGAGGAGGGTGGTGGCCTCCGTCACTCTGCAGCTGTGCAGGAACCTGGACAATCTTCTTCAGCAGTACCGCTATGAGACCGGGATAACTGACACCAGGTATTAACATCTACATGGTTCGTTCTGATATCACATACCATTTTGATAACTGCAGTCAGTTAAATCACACAGGCAGTACAGTGCAATAGCAAGGGTTTGGTCACCAGATGACACTGTTGACCATCGGATGCAATTGCTCTTTTATACATGATCCTTTTTTTGGATGTATTGACTGTGCCTAATGTGAAACACTTCAAATTCTTGTATTGACACTATAAGAGATATTAATTCAAAAAATATGCATTGAAACAGCATTTTCTCCTTCTATCTTCCAGACCCCAGTGGATGGCTCTCTGCATCCCTCCTGACCTGATTCTGACAGTGTTGGAGGGGGTAACGGCCATCATCCATTACTGCCTGCTGGATCCCTCTTCCCAGTACCACCAGGTGAGGGTGCTGTGCTCCAAATTATTGTAGCAGTTTATTTGTACACAGACTGTTTTATATACAGCAATTCTGAGTACAGGCCTCCTTTGCTGTATTTTAAATTTTTATGTATTTATTTGATACATTTGTGAGTACAATGTATATTAAGGTATGCTTTACATTTTCTGTTTCATTGTATAATATAGGATTGTACAATAAGTACTGACAGTTTTGTTGAATTTTCTGCTCTCAGTTACAAGTGAGTGTTGACCAGAAGCACCTGGCTGAGGCTCGTTCAGGTATACTGTCTATCCTCCATACCATCATGTCGTCTGTCACCCTTCTGTGGAGTGTCCTCCACCAGGCTGACAACTCTGACAAGCCAGCTGCTGCCTCTGCTGCCTCTACTTCCAACATCAACCTGGGCTCCACAAAGGTACACCAGGCTGTTTTTCCATCAAAGACACAGTAATAGATTATAATGCAGATTTAACCAGTTTTACTAAATGAGCCACAATAATTCAACAACTGCTGCAAGAGCTGAGGAAGGACAAGGTCTGACTGAACAAATGAAGAAATGAGAGGGAGTGTCCGTGATAATAAGATTGGCTTTGTCCCTTTTCATCCACAAAAAAATCAAATAGCACGTGTGATAAAGTAAAATTTGTTTTTAGGGCATAATTTAAAATGTCATTAGCACATAAGAGGTCAGGTGTAGACCAGGAAACCACAATACTGCCCCAGAGCTAACCCAAACATGTGGGCAGCCTAGCCCTAATAACTTCATGCACAATACCTGGATTATTGGTCTCAACATTAAGAGCAGAATCTCATTACTGGCAGTGAAGGACTTTTTTTCAGCAATGATTTCTCTGTATTTTTCTTCAAATAGTTATTAGCCTTGTCCAGATAGAATAAGTTTTTCCGGAGGTGGGCTGGAAATCTAATATTCACTCAGATAATACAGGGATTTTTATCCTGCACAGATCATAATTTGTAGTCGTTACAGAACCTGTGTGCCTGACAGGGAAACAATAACAATAATGTACCAAACTTACTTTTCCAACTAACTCCCATGTTTTGTCAGTTTGATCATTTTAGATTGGGCAGTGGGCATAGTACTTCCGAGCATTACAACATTAATGATAATGTTTGACAATTTATTTTGTCTGAGTTCACATAATACATGTAGAAGGTAGCATATAATACTGAAAATGAGATGTCTCCACAGTAATTTGAGCATATTACACTCAGATTTATTTCTTGCCTGCTTGTTTTCCTTGCACAATATACTATAAAGCATTTGGTGGCAAAGCCTGTAGTCTGTAGTGTGTTGTAACTGAAATTGTTGCATAATAAGTTGTCAGCTGTTTAGGTCTAACCCCGCTTAAATCTGTTTGACAGAACCTCCGTCAGCAAATTCTAGAGCTGCTGGGTCCAATCTCTATGAACCATGGAGCTCACTTCATGGCAGCGATTGCCTATGTTTGGAATGAGAGGAAACAGGTCAAGACCCCAGTCAGAAATAAGGTGAGTGCTGTGAAGAAAAAAAAAAGGTCTGCCCCCATTTAAATCAGTCTTTTTTTTACTTTCAGGTGTAGTCATTTGTGTGAAACATAACAGCAGGACTTTTCACTCCAACCTCCTACTAGTTTGGTTCCTAGAAGAGATGCCTTAAAATTGCTATTTGAATGATGAATTATTTTGCCATTACTGCTCATGAAAAAAAATTTTCAATGCTTGACTACTGTCTATTCACTAGATACTCAATAGGTACAGACCAGAATGCAGTACACACATTGTTCAACATAATTTAAACATACTTTATTCAAGACTCAATGTGTTTTAGTTCCACGTACGATTGACCTGTATTTGGACTGTGTGTCTTTCAGGTGATTCCTCTAGCCAGTGAAGAGCAGCTGCTGCTGGTCGAGCTGGTTCGTTCAGTGAGCGCCATGCGCACTGAGACAGTCATGCAGACAGTCAAAGAGGTTCTGAAACAGCCACCTGCCATCGCAAAGGACAAGGTTTGTGTTTCTATTTGTGCTGATGATGCCAGCTGTACTGTAACTGTAATGTTACTGAAGCTTAAATGGCTTCATCCCCATCATCTGACTCCTCGGCAAAAGGCTATATGAGTCCCTGCAGAGCTGTAAGGGCTTTCTGCCCAAGTATAACCACATCACAAATTTCACTATTCACAACTGTAGCAGAAGTTCTTGATTTGTGAGAAGTGAGAAGATTTATCACACTTCATTTTATCATACATGTTCATATTTCTAAAGCAGGAAGAAGGGAAGAATGAAGCTTGTAGTAGTTAATTATGCCTTTTTTGGTGTGGAATATTGTGATTTTTGTTCTTTGCTTTTTCACAAGGACTTTATTTTATACTTTATTTAGTCTTTAAGTTTCACCTTGTTCATGGTCATTCATTATATTTCCTCACTACACCTACAGAAGCACCTCTCTTTGGAGGTCTGCATGCTGCAGTTCTTCTATGCCTATGTCCAGAGGTGAGTCCACTGCTTCCCAACATTAGTATTTACTTGATTTATCTTTGTTTTTTAACTTCTATTATTGTTTAAAGCCATCTAACCTTCATAAAGTGTGCAGAGCCTTCTAACCTCGTTTTACTTTGTGTTCTTGATTGTGCCCTGTTCTTGTCCTAGGATCCCTGTGTCCAGTTTAGTTGATAGCTGGCCATCCCTGCTGGCGCTGCTGAAGGACTCTGTACAGTTAGGCCTGCCTGCCCCTGGACAGTTTCTCATATTGGGGTTGGTTTCTCTTCCTTCTATCATTTTAGTTGTTGTAAAGGTGTCCTTATATCCTCACAACCTCTGGGGATTAAGTTGTATTAATTATACTTACATTTGCCAGTTTGTGGCTATTAGTGGGTAACTCACAGGTCACATTGTGGATTTGAATAAACCAGGATCCAGAGATGACACCTTATACATTTTAACTTATTTAACATGGCACTCCATTTGTCTTTCTTTTCTCTAGAGTTCTGAATGAGTTCATTTTGAAGAACCCCAACCTGGAGAGCAAGAAGGACCAGAGGGAGCTGCAGGTGATTACTTCAACTGCCTTCAATTCTTAATTGTTTGCTTAATGTCTTTTAATAAGGTTATATAGTTTTCTCCTTTTATTTGCCATGTCACTGTGTAGTTTTTATGTCATTTTAATGACAAATTGACGTTTTTCTTTACTTTCATGATCTACAGCCACACAGGATTATAAAAAATGCATTACAGTAATCTTACCTGACTGGATATGACTGTTCTTTCTGTATTCAGGACGTGACCCATAAAGTCGTGGAGGCTATCGGGACAATTGCAGGCTCCTCTCTAGAGCAAACCACATGGTTAAGGAGAAACCTGGAGGTGAAGGCTTCTCCTCAGATAGTTGTGGATGGAACCAGCCTGGAAGCTGATGTAGAAGGTGTGTTGCTTTCATTCACTAATTGCATTGAAGAAAGTACCAATGAAGACCATAACTGTAACATTGAATTTTGCTACAGTATATATCAGCCAGTTTCACACTAAACTTACAAAAACAGAAACAGAAACTGATGTCTATGTCTAATTGCAAAGTGAGAAAAACAGCTTTAATATACAGCATGTTTTGTTCTTCATCCCTTTCCACATTGTATCACAGCGGTGGAGAGATTTCTGGGTGCTAACAGTGTAATCAGATATAGCACTGCAATAGGATTCAAGTTTAAATAGAGCTCATATAACCTAGGTCAGCTGTGGATGTTGACAGACTTTAAAAGTCAGTTGAGTTGCCAGTGAGATCAGTTGATTGTGAAGTAGTAGTTAAGTTAGTTTTGTATTTGTGTTCAGGGTAGTCTGTATTTTGGAAAGGGAGAGGTAATTTTTGTTTATACTAGAGCTGTATTATAATCTAAGGGATTAATGTAATCCAGCTAAATGTAGCAATTAATCTGATTATGAGGTACTGAAACTATGTAAGTGGTCAGAGCAGAGCACTTAGATGCTTCTGTTCACATACACCACAAAAGCATGTGAAATGTGAATATATTTTGCAGATAGTCTGTATGCTTCAGCATGGCATTATTAATATTTTTCAGCTATGTAGCAGCTGTTAATGTTTGCTATGTGTGTTTTGTAGATTTAATGCTCACAGTGATGGAGGCCTCCAGCTTCACTCCATCAGTGTACAGTGTTCACGCCCTCACACTGTTGGCTGAGGTAAAACACTCATGTCTCTGTGATTCAGCTCAACCCTTCCTGCACTACTTTCTCAGTGTTTCTCAGGCCATCAGTCAGAGGCTCTGCCGGTTGTTTCCATTGTTGATCTTGATTATGTCTCAAGCTGCTCTCACTCACATTCACCAGCACTGTTTAGTCCTGTTGCTCTCAGGCACAGCCCTACAGTACACTAACTACACACAGTACACTCCAACTGAGCTCCATACAGCTGATTTACAACCACCTTCCCACCTCTAAACCAATAAATCAGTGTGTTGGGTTCAGTGTTGTGTGTTGTGAATGTGCTGAGCTGGACAATTGAGATCATGCATCACATTCTTCCACCCTGGCTGTTTTAGATAAGTGTGGAGCTAATTATGCAGATTTTACCTGTGCTTTACTGTTGTTTGCAGCTTTATTTACTAATGGGTTTATTTGTGGCAATATATCAATATATGTTGCAGTACAGTTTGTCATACATTTGGTTGGTGCAATAATATGGTGCCTATACATAATTGTGCCTTTCATACAAGAAATGCAGCTCAAAGTGCTTTACAATAAAGAAATTACATGCACCATGTGCTTCACATGGAAAACACTGATTCTATCCCTGTTTTTATGTTCATTTTCATAATTAGAATAACTTAAGATGGAAAATAAAACCCACTTGATAATAATAAATAAAAGACTTTGCCAAATGACTAAATGTAAAACCAACTTAGTAATAATAATAATAATAATAATGATAATGATAAGAATAAATAATAATAATAATTGAAGAATTATAATAATAAAGAATAATAAGTGTGAAGCAAAGTGCAAAAAAGAATTACAAGGAAAGTCGTAGCTAGGTGATGCCTAAAGCTTTCTTTTAAAAAGACTTATCAAGTTGGCTTCCCTGATATCTGTAGGTAATTTGTTCCATAGCTTTGGGGAGTAATTACCAAAAACCGAATTCCAGATTTTCTTTCATCTGTTGCTGAGATCCTCTAGTAAACCAGCAGCAGACGATTGCAATACTCTTGAAGGCAAATTGTCAACAAGGGAGTAAGCAATGTAGCTTGGTCCTAATCCATTAAGGCCTTTGTATATAAGGAGGAGGATCTTAAAATCAATTCTAAATGTAACAGGAAGCCCGTGCAGAGCAGCTAAAACTGGACTAATGTGCTCTCTCCTCTTGGTTGTGGTTAATAGCCGAGCTGCAGAGTTTTGAATGAGCTGACGTCTCAGTGTGTTTTTTTTTTTTTTTTTGGAAGCCAGTAAAAAGTGCATTACAATAATTGTGTCGGTTTGAAACAAAGGCATGTATCAGTCTTTCAAAATCTTTTTGATTTATAAAAGATCATACTTTAGCTGCTGTATGTTTTTATGGTGGAAATAAAGTCTTGAACCTCAGATTTAATCCAGAGAGTTAATTTCCCCAGATTAATAAACAGCATTTCTTTTCTTATTTTAGGGCTGACTAGTAGGATTTGGTTCAGCAGAGATGTACAGTTGTGTGTCATGAATATGGGAACATACATTGTGCTCTCTGACGATGTCACCAAGTGGCAGCATGTACAGTAAGAATAATAATGGACCAAGGCAGCTCCCTAGTGCAATCCCCAAAGCAGATGTCATGTTCCTCAGACGCATGATTTCCATGACCGATGTAAAACTTTCTCCCTGTGATGTATATTTTGAACCACTTTAACTCAGTCAAAAAGACTGACCAACTTGTCAAGATGATTGATTAATATATCAAGGTCAAACGTATCAAACACTGTGTTCAGGTTTAAGAGGACAAGAATTGAGACTTTCTATTTTCATCAAGTTAAGCAGTTTCAGTGCTGTGTTGTGTTCTGCAGCCTGAATGAATTCTTTCAGGATGTTGTTTATTTGCACTAAAACTATCTTTTCAAGTATCTTACTAATGAAGGTTGGATATTGGCCCATGGCTGGTCAGAGCATTACTGTCTAGGTTTGGTTTCTTTATTGTTACAACAGCTGTTTTGAATGTATCTTGGAAGATGCCAGTTTGAATAGATATAACCTTGATGTCTTCTTTCTAATAATATTTTGTAAGAGCATCAGTCTGTTGACATGCTTACTGAAAACACTGAATGCTGCATTTATTTATCAGGTGCTGGCTCATCTGTTGGACATGGTGTTCTACAGTGACGAGAAGGAGAGGGTGATCCCACTGCTGGTTAATATCATGCACTATGTAGTGCCCTACCTCCGCAACCACAGGTGTGAACAAGCTTTTTTTTTCATTGACTTTGACTTTTAGTGTGTATTTGTGTTTGGATGCTAACATTGTGTTTTACACAGCTTTAACTTACAAATTCCACTATTTATTTGAGTTGAAAATGTCAAGAAAAGGAGAAAATAAAATCTTTTCATGTTACGAAGGGGGATGAAGTGTGAAAATGAGTCACGGCTGATCAAATGCACGTTTTGAATTTGAAAGTGTAATGTTTCCTTTTTCTCCTGGCAGTGCTCACAACGCCCCCAGCTACCGGGCCTGCATCCAACTGTTAAGCAGCCTAAGTGGGTACCAGTACACCCGCCGAGCCTGGAAGAAGGAGGCCTTCGACCTCTTCATGGACCACACCTTCTTCCAGATGGACTCCTCCTGCGTCAGTCAGTGAGTAGAGGAGGGAAGTGGGCTGTGTGTGGGTGACCACTTTTATAGCTCCTGTTAACATGTAGCCTAAATGATTACATTGAGATGGAGGAAAAAAAGAAACACATTTATTCAGGATGTAGAAAATGTACTTAGGATCCTACAAAATAAAGGTAGAACACATTTTTAAAGAAGTGGGTAAGTCAGTTATTATCAGTATTTCTTCAAAATAATTGGAAAGCATCGTCACACAAAAAGCTTACTGAAAAAGCGGAAGAGATGCACTTTAAAGTCAAAGTGTTTAAAAGATACCTATATTTTCTATCAACATAACTTAGTAATGGCATATGTTAATGCCAGATACAAGGGGCTGTGTTTGTTACTTTGTCTTACTATGTTTGGGGGAAAATTAGTCTAAGATAATGTCTCTCATTTTTCAGCTGGAGAGCCATCATTGACCACCTGATGACTCACGACAAGACCACATTCAGAGACCTCATGAGTAAGCCTTGCGAATCTTTAGCACAGTTTAGTTTATAAATAAGTGTAGATCTTACCACTAGGTGTGGTTATGGACCATTTACCAGATCATGATTACGTAACTGACACTTGCAGAGTGTTTTGCCCTTTTCATGTCTTATGTCAGACAGAATTAAACCTGCATCCTGCAAAGTGTTTTGATCAAAACAAGCACTTTTATTTCCACTCGAATTAAATCCGCAGCCCATTCAGCTGCAAAAATATGCTAATGTGATATAGTTCAAGTCTATTAAAGACTGTGTATGTTTCCCTCTCCAGCCCGGGTGGCTGTAGCTCAGAGCAGCTCACTGAGCCTGTTCACCAACAGAGACGCTGAGTTGGAACAAAGGGCCATGCTACTGAAACGCCTGGCCTTCACCATCTACAGCAGCGAAGTGGACCAGTACCAGAAATACCTGCCAGACATACAAGGTAAAGACTACACACAGAGACATGGAGCAGCACTTAAAACCTTTGCTTTGGGAGACCATTTCCCACAACAAGCAGCGTAAAACATAAAGCCTGGACTGTGTTAAATCAACCAAATCATACATTCAGGAGTTGACACCCTTGGTGGAGGCTGGAGCTGACAAGTTCTGAAGATCTACAATATGGCAGCTACAGATTTCATGATCTAGCACCTGAAATCCTTATGTTACAGATCTATACTGACAGATGAAGATTTTAGGTGTTTTATCACATTCAATGAGCGATTACTAACTGTAGATGTGTGTGTATGTGTTCGTGTGTGTGTGTGTGTTCAGAGCGTCTGGTGGAGAGTCTGCGTCTGCCTCAGGTGCCCATCCTCCATGCTCAGGTGTTCCTGTTCTTCAGAGTGTTGCTGCTGCGCATGTCACCTCAACACCTCACCTCCCTATGGCCCACCATGATCACCGAGCTGGTGAGCACTAGATGTCACTGACTGCGGTCTCTTTCTCTCACTTACTTTACCATCATGTTTCTTTCTTCGAGTCCTCTACACGTATTGACCTACTCACACATAAATTCACACACACACACACACACACACACACACACACATACACTCATTCATTCATAGACTCATACAACTGTTTTTCTGTAGGTTCAGGTGTTTCTACTGATGGAGCAGGAGCTAACAGCAGATGAAGACATATCAAGGTATCTGTTGATACTATAAACTGGATTTCAGCAGCAAATGAACATCAAAAATGACTTCTTCTTGTGTTCTTTAAATAATTGATCATCTCCTGTTCATCTCTAGGACATCAGGGCCGTCTGTGGCTGGGCTGGAGACCACCTATTCTGGAGGGAACGGCTTCTCCACCTCCTACAACAGCCAGCGTTGGCTCAACCTCTATCTGTCTGCCTGCAAGCTCCTTGATCTGGCCTTGGCTCTGCCTCCTGAGAGCCTTCCTCAGTTCCAGATGTCAGTACAAACAAGCATGGGTGATAATAGGGTTTGCATGTGACAGGACTGGGTCAGGGAATCATTAACACACATAATTTGTTGAAAGTTGAAATTCTGTATGTGTGCCTGTCATCATTTCTAATGATGATTTTAAATGCCCAACTCTCAGTATGTGGTGTGTATTTGCATGGTCACATGAATTAGATATTTGGATGTTGCTCCTTTAATGCTTTAGTGGCTCATTAAATAGATCAAAATAGTGAGTGAGTTCTGCCTTGTTATAGGTACCGCTGGGCCTTCATCCCGGAGGCTTCAGACGATTCAGGAATGGAAGTGAGACGCCAGGGGACTCATCAGAGAGAGTTTAAGCCCTACGTGGTCCGATTGGCCAAGCTGCTGAGGAAACGAGCTAAGGTATCTCATCCTCCCTCTGTCTACACAAGGTTATTAAGTGATGGAGAGAAACGACTGCCTCTTTCAAAGTGTCTGTTCGCAGAAACGCTGATTAAAGGACACCATTTTCTTTTTTGTGTTGCAGCTCATTTTATTCATGCTGCAGTTCCCTCCACCTGCAGAAAGGCACATAAATTTTTCTACTCTGATTTGGTATCTAAGTAATTTGGTATCTATTCCCTTTCCCTTAGAAAAACCCAGAGGAGGACTGCTCCACCCGAACCCTGTCCTGGGAGCCAGGTCACCTAATGCTGACCCTGTATGTGATCCGCAGCATGGAGCAGCTGTTACCCTTCTTCAACCTGCTCAGCCAGGTGTTCAACAGCAAGGCCAGCAGCCGCTCAGGTCCCGCCTACGCCCACAACCCTGCAAACTCCTCCTTCCCTGGCCACAAGGAGGGCCACAAACTGGAGAGCCAGAAAGTCTTCTGGAGTCAAGCTCGACAGAACATCGAGGAGATGGTGGAGAAAGACTTTCTAGAGGGACTTATCAAGACGTGAGAACACAGTGAGGGGAGGATCATGGGTATTAACACATAACTGATCAACACTAGTGAAAAACCTCAACCTGTACATTAAGAAGAAGGGAATACAAATGGGGGAAAATAGTTTGTACATTTTTTTGTATTTATAATGATTATTTTACTTTTCAAAAGCTATTGTATTTAATTTTAATTATTTGTATATATGGAGCAGCTTTGATGACTGACTTTTAACATTTTATGTGGGTCCTTTGGGACAAAGTGAAGATGCTGTGCCATTCCATATCGATGTGACTTAATAAAGATTTCTAACGGAGGGTTACATGGGCTGTGTCACTCTCCTCTTGACATTTTGGCCATATTGCGATTTCGATTATATTTCGATTAATTGTGCAACCCTACTTTAAACTAATATAGATGTCACAAACTTACCAATAACTGCCCCTCCCATTGGAAAGGCATGTTTGCGTGTTTGTGTGTGTCTGAATGAATATGTGAAATTGCAACAAGGCTGTATGTGCAAGATAGTTGAAGACAAACTGGGTCTTAGGTGTTTATATACTCTCCGTTAGGGGCCAGAATTCATCACATAAGGTGGTGTGAGTGAATACGATATCGTAGAAGATGCACGGATCCTTTTAAGTAAAAGTAGCTGTACAAGTGTAAAAATATTCCACCACAAGCTACACTTTTCCGATAACTAAAACTAAAGTATTGTTAGCATGTGCAAATGTGCTTGAATACCAAAAGTAAAAATACTTGTAAAGCAGAATGGCCCCTTTCAGAATACTATTGTTATATCATAATGCATTATTATTGCCTATGCATTATTACACAATCAGCATTTATGTCAAATTAATGCATAAGTAATAAAAATACAATAATCAATAAAAACACATACTACACAGTAGTGACACCAGAGCAGCTCATATCAGCACCATGGACAGAGGCAGAGACATGTCCCGAGTGGCTGCAGTTTTATATCATTTGAATGCCTCTTTGATCAAAGAAGATCATGTGAAGTGAAGCAGCGCGCTTCACATGACCTTCATAGTGTGGCAGCAGCATGACGAGCATCAAGCCTCGCTGAGGAGTAGCCTTATTAACCCTTCACGTCCTCTCACGTTCTGCAACCTCCATCGTTTTCTCGTCTCCTCCCAGCTCTCGCGATGGAAGAGGCAGCCGCAGGGTTGGTAACACTGCGTCACCTGACTCTCAAGAGGGGGCGGGGCGTTGTGAGAAATATAAATATATTAATAATTAAATAAACAAGAGGATGTAAATCCTCTGTAAGCAACGCCATCCAACTACCCGGTGAGAAGCGCGCATCGCCGGAGCTCGCAGGCTGAAGGTGGGCCGTAGCAGAGAGGAAGCTTCCAGCAGGGGAGGAGGAGGAACAACCGCTGCAGTGGATGGTGGGGGGTGATGATGCCAGTAAGGACCTGATGTTCCCCTGCACGCCCCGCTGATACACACGGACGGTCGGACTGGTGGTGGTGGTGGTGGTGAGGATTATCCCGGAGACTGGATGAAGGAAGACAGGGAGGGGGGAGGCTGCATCATCCGGAGAGAGGAGCGTTTTGTCAGGGAGGCTGGCCAACAATAACATGAACAGTAAGAAATAGATCGAAAAGAAAAAGGGAAACCTGGAATAGGATTGTGCAGTCGGATATATGCTCGCGTGTTTTGCCTATAGTCTATAATTCCCAGAGGATACTGGCCTTGAGGGAAGAAAGTCAGTTCATGATTGTTCGAGAAACAACAACTGAGTGAGAATCAGCCAGTTTTTATTGTTTTGCAGCTCAAAGCAAGAGAAAGAAAGTGTGCTACCATTTCTTTTCTAGTGCTGTGTTCCTGAGGGGTTTTCTAGAGCAGCTGGTCTTTACTGAGGCTGGTCATTCACCTCGGTGTTGGGAGGGGGGGTAGGACCCTATTGGACGCTTGATAGTCGAGGTTGAGCTCCACGGAGAGAAGATGTCGGGTCAGACACTGACGGACCGCATCGCCGCGGCGCAGTACAGCCTGACGGGATCCGAGGTGTCCCGAGCTGTGTGTAAATCCACCACACATGAACAGACAGCTCCAAAGAAAAAGCACCTGGAATGTGAGTAGCCTATCTATCTATCTATCTATCTATCTATCTATCTATCTATCTATCTATCTATCTATCTATCTGTCTACCTGTCTATCTGTCTATCTATCTATCTACTGTGACCCTCCATCCATCCTCCTCATGCACAACTAGGCCATGCACCAAGTACCATGATGGTTGCCTCCCCCATCCATTCCTCCAGCGTGTCAGTCTGCTTGGAGGGGTTCCTCAGCCACAGTATGTGCTCACATGTACATGCAAACACACACACACCACAAGCGTTACCCTGAACAAACCAAATCATGTAATTACAGCAGTGCTCTTCGCCCATTGTGCTGGACAGATGAGCATCAAATGATACTTAAGCTACCTACTGACTGGAGACTCTCTCCCATGCTGCTCCAGTAGCCCACTGGTGAATGCATAATTGAACAGGTTAAAAGTGCTGTTGTTACTACTAAACACAGAGGCTTTTGCCTGGCATCTTGTCCATTATGATAGCCATGTGCCACTGTTAACATTACATTAAATCACGTTTTCTTTTCTTGATGCAGTTTGTTGATTTGTTGGCGTTTTGTTTCGTACAAACGATGGCGTGAAAAGATCGAGGAGTGCCAGTTCAATTTCAGATAAGAATGATGCATAAACCCAGAAAATCAGATGATTGTGGACAGAGGAAAAGGGAAGGTGAGC
Organism: Seriola lalandi dorsalis; assembly: GCF_002814215.2. NCBI lineage: Eukaryota > Metazoa > Chordata > Actinopteri > Carangiformes > Carangidae > Seriola > Seriola lalandi. Next base: position 1,267,827 of record NW_019524978.1, on the reverse strand, counting down.
AGCATAAGGAGCCTCCATAGTGTAATGATGCTGGAAGGGTTTCTTCTAGGTGCACGTGAATGCAGCATCTCATAAAATAATGCTGTATCCGGAGTTTCAAATAGCGTAACTCTTTTGTGTATACGATAAATGTCCCTAACGTTTTAGTAATGGTCCAGGCTTTAAAATGACCCACTAAACTAAGTAAAACCCCAACAACCTTATTGATTGATTAATTGCCTTTATTGTCCACCTCAGTGGAAATTTGTCTTTGGCTTCTACCAAAGAAGTTACAACGAAAATACATACAATCCATATAACAAAACAAGCCATTAAAAGCATAGAACATGTACAACATACAATTGTGCAAATGAGCAGGTGTCAGCAGATTAGCAGGTTATATAAATACCAGAGAGCAAAACCTATGAAATAAAAAAATGAGTAGCAAGTGTTCCCAAATGCAGTCATTGTGTGCTCAATGCTTGTATGGCATAGGGAATAAAAGACTTCTTATATACTGTATGTTCCAGCTGGTCCTCGGGGCCCTGAATGGACAGCCAGACGGAAGCAGTTCAAACTCTTGAGTGCAGTGGGTGTGATGTATCAGCAGCTATGTGTTTATCCTTCCTGTGAACAGCACTGTCAAATGTACTGCAAAGTTGTTTAAAGGGTTTAGTTTAAAACATCCAAAAATGAACTAAGATCATCAACAGAATGTGAAACGTCTATGTATTGTGTTGCAGAGATGTCTACTGAAGTTAGCATGCTAACCAGCTAGCCGCGGCCTGTCTCGTCTTGTAATATCAATTTGTACCTCAAGAGGTGATAGTGAGTCACTGTAGCGTCCAGTCTGTCCTCAGTCCAACATGAGAAGATAAAGAAGTAGTCACTGTGAGTGTCTGTAAACCCGTGTTGCAGTGACATTCCTCCACTCTTTGCTCGAGCTCAGCTACTGGTGCTGCTGCTCTAGCTGCTCTTCCTCTCCCTCACGTTCCTTGTGTTGGGTTTTGTTGTAGCTAAATATATCTAAATATAAACATATATATCTAAATAAATCTATCTAACTTAATGTTAGCTAGTTAAATCTAACTTTCTCTTTCTTCTCATTCTTTTTCTCTTCTTTCTCTCTCTCTCCTTCTCGCCTTGATCGCGTGTCATCATGTCTCTCCACTTTATCCGTCGTTTCAAATTAGCTCTCTGCAAAGCCAGTGGGAGAATGTCCCGTGGAAATAAAACGTCTCACTCCAGCTCCTTTCCTGCAACAGAGTAGTCCAAAAGTTCAGAACCAAATAATCAACACAAAAAATTTTGGGGGCCTTCCCAGTCAGACGATAACTATATATATTTTTTTTTTTTTTACAAATTTTGTGTAATTGTATTAACAACAGGTCACTGTACAGATGGCTCAGCTACACCATAAATGCGCCGTTGAGCCATCAGCATGAAACATTTCTTAAGTCTGAGGAAATGGCATCAAGTTCAAGTTGGCAATCTCAGACCCAGAGGAAGAAATGAATCCACCTGTCAGTTCGTGTCCAGGCTAAAATATAAAACTGAATGAAGAGCTGCATTGAATCATCGCACAACAAAGTGGAATGCTCAACCACCTGCCAAAGAGTGTGTCAGCACTTTGTCAGAGCAGGATCACTTCTCTCCAACACATCACCCTCAGAGTTAGTGAAGCATAAGTGAAAAATAAATTAATTAACAGATTCAGTAATTGTTATAAAAGATACAAGGATTGACTGAGCCAGTCACAAACTTAACTTGTGTCCATGTTGAGATGGGTTCACACCAGCCGTGACACCCATCAGCATGTTGATGTTCCAACCCACAAGTGCTTAGTAATCATCACTACAATGAGCACTCAGTAGTGATGGGTGGGACCACACCCATTTTGATCTCAACTACACACCTGTAAAGTTTATGGTGGACAGTGCTAGATAAAACAAACTTTAAAACAGAGCCAGAGTTTGCATCAGTACAGCCACTAACACTGTGTCAGTCACTGCCAGTTACAAGCTGAGATACAAGTAAATACAAAAACCTTCCCTTACCGTTCTGAAACATCTTCTAGTTATGTACTTTTGATTTTAACAACAAAGTCAAACTATTCATTTTACTTGTTTATCATCTTTTTATTGACATTAGCATGCATGCTGGGAATTGTACAACTTCAGGATGGCTGTTGTTTAGTTTCCTATTAATATCAAAACACACAGAAGCTCGGGGTGGTATAATGTAGCATGAATTCATGGACTTCTAGGAATCATATAAATAGAAGTCAGAGGTATGTTTTACTCACTCATTTAATGAATCAGTTCATTTTATGTGAAAGGTGAATTCATTTCACATTGGAGGAACAGCCTCAGGGATATTGTCTGACATTATATCCAGTTTCATCCTGAACTGACATTTAGCCAAAGTGCTGCTTGTGCGTTATGTAAAAATGTCCCGTTTTGGTGGCATTTCTTCTGTGGCCACTAGCAGACAAGTTACTCTGTGTGAGTGAAACCTGTTAGCATAGAGCATCGTCAGAATCCCCCCCCTCCCCCTACTGATCCCTGATCCCCACAGCGGGCTGGTCTTTCCTGTTTCACACAGTGGAGTTTGACATCCACGATTCCCTCTGCAACACAGTAAAAGGCCTGTTTCACACTTTATTTATTATTACACCTTATTACAGTATTTACAGTATTCTTTACAGACATCATACTTACCATAAGTGTTTTTCTGAGATTTCAGTACAGTATCATTATTGATATACGCTGCATACAGGTTTACGTTACAAACCAGTTCACTGACTAAATCTCTCATCATCTTAGCCTCTTATTCTACCTCAAAGATCCTCCCATCGTGCTAATGTAATCTGTCACAAATATTTCTGCTATTTGCACATATACATTAAAGTAATTTGCATATTTTAATTATATTAAGATGCTAGACAGATAATATTGATTGTATCAAATTCTTGTTTTATTACTGAGCTTGTGGCTGTAATCCACAGAGCTGCTAATCAGTCCGGCTGAAATGTGACAGTAACAGATCAGTAAAGATGATACAGATGATCTCTTATCTTGCTTTTTCATCATTCTCCACGTGAGCTCGTCTAAATAGTTGATCAATCTAATCATCAATGTCAAAGCAATACCATACATAAAACATGAATTAACCTTTGTTTGATTTCACCCTGTCAAGATGCGTTGAGTAGTAAAAGCTGCTTCTGCTTTTGTTAGTCAATGACTTGGTTCATCATTATTTCTATAACATTTCTTCCCGTAACATTGAGAGAATTAGATTGTCACTTTGTTCTAGTGCTACATTTGGACATTTCTCGACAGATATGTGTCCACGGTCTAAAAATAATTTCTGTCACTGACAGCCAAATGTGTATTGGTCTGTTGCTCAGCTGATCTAGTTCAGTTGACATCAGGAGAGCAGCAGGGCAGTAAGCTGCTCATGCTGTGACCCAAAAGCCCCAGACAGAGAGACAGAGGAAAAACTGAGACGATCAGACATGAGACAGCGTTTGGACTGAATCAGGTGCTCCAGCCTTTTTGTGGATCAAAGGCGTCATAAATAGAGAATGTTACGAAAGTCTGGGATGCAGGTACAAACAGACATCTTGTTTTTTGTGTAAGTGTAGTGACTGTCTCAAGGCTCGTATCTTGTACAGGAAATTCTTAGGTTAGTTTGTTTTCCACCCTAAAACGAACGTATAACTAAAGCAGTTGTTTCCTTAGGGTGTGTCTTCATACCACAAACTGCTGACTCTAGTAAAGGCTAGAAGAAGTAATCACTGTGATAGCACAATAGTAGAGATGTGTCTCCAGAGGTTTGGCAGGACTTTGCAGACACATTTGCCGTTTATTTAAAGAGTCTGACAGATGACTGCGGTCAGATGTCGTCTCAACTCTGAAATGATTAGAGCTCAGGCAGCAACACAGATTGCCAGACACCCCACATGGTCTTAGTGTGTCCTACACAAGGATCCTGATATGTGAGCGTTGCAGCGGCGGCATGTGTGTGCCTCTGTGCATGCACATACACATACAAACAGGTGCCTGTACGCCACATGCCACCGACAACATCCCAGTACAGGACCCAATCCAGAGTTCTTTTTTTTTTTTTTTTGGATAGGATGGTGCAGGGTGGTGCAGAGGAGGAGATGCAGCTGTGAGTCAGCTGCCTCAAGTTTTCAAGGCATTGGGATAATTACAGTGAACAAAGAAGAACCATCGCTAAGAAGATTAGTGATTTTTGTCTGTGGCAAAGATCTGAAAGCTTAATGTGTGTAGTAATAACCGTGCCGTAAAGTAAAAGTATTCTGTGCCGTAGATTAAAGTTACCTTATGGAGCTTTGGGCCATCAGCAGCACTATGGAGGACGCTTTTTTATGAAGTTGGCCCTGGATTTGTTTGTATCATGCAGGACACACGTGCATGATTCACATCCCCGCCACCAATGCACCAATAAAGGTGGTGAAGAAGAAAACTGATGGCTAGCAAACAATTGTTTTAAACAATGCAGGAGCCAGTATAGGAAAAAAGAGCTGCATTCAACACGTTTGTTAGACATCAAGGATACACACGTCCATACACACACACACACACACACACACAAATATATAACTTTTGTTTGTTTAATACAGCAGATTACTGCCAGTCTTCTTCGCAATGATCTGAAGATGTTGCTACTTGTAACTCATATATTCAACAGGCGGCAAAGACATTTAAAAATGTATCTTCAGCAGAACTTGCTTAAGTTATTCTGCCTGTAATATTGATTCTGTATTGATTGTGGCAGATTCATTAATGTTTGAAAGACGTACATATGTCACCTTTAAATTTGTCTTATTCATGAAAAGTACTTTTCTTTCTCTTACTCTGGAGCTAGCTTTTGATGATGTCTTCTCTTGCTGCAGTAGTGTGACCATCTGCCACACTGGCAACCACATGACTCAGGGGTTCAAGATGGAGGGAGGAATGCCACACACGAGCCATGTTCACTGACACTTGTAAATCCCATGACTTAGTGATGTGTGGGATGAGAGTCAAACGGTACTGTGAGAAATGTTAACATGATTACGTGTTCACTGAACAATACAAAAAGGTAAATAGATGCACAATTTACTGGTGGCAGCGAGTGGAGTGCGACACTGTGGTGGCTTATTTTGCAATGCCACCATATTTTTATACTAGCCTACTTAGCGGACTGACTCAGAATCAGGGGCTTACGAGGAATACTTGAAGGCAGCCTTTTTCTAGTTTGTTCAGGTTAACAACTGAGCTGCTTCTCAGTGTGAATCCAGAGGCCCAGAGGATAGATCGGAGGACATGCAGGTTATCTGCAGCCCAGAGGAAGACAACTAGAGAACTAGTGTAACAGGGTTTGAGTGTCTGCCAAATGAAGCTGGCTCTGTTTCCACAGACAGGCCCATCCACTCCTGCTGCAGCTAATAGCCTCCATCTTTATCTGCTGCTATTCACCTGGCCCTAACCTCTTAATCCTCCCACTGTCAAGACAGTTAAGACAGGTTTGTGGCTTGAAGGTTGTGTTTTCAAAAAATATATGGCATAATTTTCCCTCCCTCACTTTTTCTGTCGTCTTTACATCCAGACATTTAAATCCAGTGTTCATCATCATTATGACCTTATTTCTGATTAAGCATCGTGGATGAGGTTCTGTCTGTGTTTGCTGCAATAATTATCACAAGCTCTGCTGCCGCTCTAAATCTAGTCACTCCAATTAACAGGATTTTTAACACAGAGATGCGATTAAGCTCTGCTCAGAGCAAATGCAGGATATATGAACTGCTGTGTGTGTGTGTGTGTGTGTGTGTGTGTGTGTTTGGTGAGGGGGGGCAGGCAGGAGGGTAAGCGATGAGAGACACAAACAGCGTGCTGTGTCCCCTTTGGCCGCTTCTGTGCTGCTACCACAACATGAGTCACCGTCAGTGTGCTACCACGTTTGAGAGGCAGACGGTCTTCTTGAAATAGGGGGAGGGGAGGAGAGGGTGAGGTGTGGGGGCTGTCATGATAGTCTCTTAAGTCTCACATGTTTTGTGTAAATGCTAAATATTAGAGATTTGTACGACTCAATCAATCAAGGACATTTCATTTAGAGTATCTGCCAATATCTATCTGTTATATATGTTCTTATACATGTATGGAGTGTGATAGCGTACAGCTGCACAGTTTGCACTCCAAATACATTGACATTAGAGAAGTCAATCCACTTTAGACTAGATGTACATGCATGTGTAGCATATCAGCCATCTTCTTTTTATAGTTTTTAAAAGACAAGTTTGACACCTTAATAAAATATGTTAATTCACTTCCTTGCAGAGAGTGAGATGAGAAGACTGATACCAAGCTCACATCTGTCTGTTCAACATGAAGCTGCAGTCAGGTTAGCTTAGCTTAGCATTAGCCTCATGTATGACGCTAGTAGCACGGTGGATGAAGAGCTGGTGCCAAAAAAGGACTGGATGTCAGCAGTGTGGAAGTGGTTCAGTTGTGCACAGTCAGTATGGCTGCTGGCTTTAGCTTTATATTAAACACACAGACATGAGATTGGTGTCAATCCTCTCCTTTAATTCTTGGCAAAAAAGCAAATAAGCATCTAAATGACAAAAAAATATCAAACTGGTCCTTTAATTCTGGAAGCAACAACAACAATACAGCTAAACAGCTCAGCCCTTGTAAACATCTGTTTTATAGTTGCTGTTGCCATCAGACATATAAACTATCAAAGAGACTCACCAGGTTAGAAATATTAAGGTTCTGAGTTGCTCTTTTGTCACTAGTTTGCTTTGAGATTAAGTTTCTGCTTCAGGTATTAACCAAATGTGTACGAAGGATTTTATGTCTCCCAGCAACAGTAACACGTTCAGCTGAGGCTGTCATGTCCATGGACTGTTAGTCTGTGGAAGGAACACTTTAACAGTATTTAGACAGCCTGTCTTCACTCCAAGCATGAGCAAAATATTGAAGTTAAAACGCAGTTTGCGCCGTAGCAGCAGAGGTGTGACATGTCTGAAAAATGCCAGTAAAACTGACACAGAGCAACATTTTTCTTCATTCGCTGACCTAACGCTGTCAGTGTACATATCTTCATTGAAACTGCTGGCTACGGCTGCTAGTGGTTCTTTTCATGCTGCTTCACAGTTACAATCCTGGAACAGATTCTAGTTTTTAAACAGGTCACTGTGGGACATTTTCCACACCTATGAGACAGAAATTGGTGCTGCTTTAAAGATAAATATAAGAACATGTTACATACGCATCACATACAAACCTGCACACAGACAGAACTTAATTGCAGACATCCAGTGTTTGAATGGCTATTAGAGAGGCTTTTAAAGTGGACAAACTAGTTGGGTTTACAGGCTTTACTCGCACATATTAGCTGTGTCCCAATTCAGGGGCCGCATCCTTCAGAGCATGCGATGTACGAAGGTGTGGCCCTTCGTAGCCATCGTAGATTGCAAAGGTTGAACTAAAATCAGATGGTCTGGCCTACGGAGAATTTTCACTTAGTGTCACCATCTGTTCCTGCTCTTACTGTTGCGCTGCAAACGCAGCTCCTGTCGCCTAGCAACCTTGACAACGCGTAACCTTTTTTCACAAAAACTTCAGGTTTTAAGACCCTTGGTTTTAATAGTTGTACCGCTAGCTGTTGAACTGGGCTGAAACACAATATTGTGGCGATGTGGTTTGCTGCCATATTATATACATTACAATGAATGTTGGGATAGGTTGGGCCATGAAGGATCCACCCGTGGGCATGATACCGTGCCCACGTTGGAGTATATAACATACACATACAATGAGAATGGAATTGGTCCCAAATTTGACCCCTGTGGCACTTCCCAATGTACCAGGGAGGGGGATGAAACATGGTCACGAAAAGGGAGAAAATACAATTTCAGTTCAACAAGCTGAGAATAAATAACTTCAATGCCAGACGAAGTCTTAATTATTATTTTGTGTCCTTTTAGGGGTTAGTTAGTTAGTTTATTTAAATCTAGATTACAACTTCAGTGAGAAGCTTTGTGTATCTGCTGTGAGACTCTTTTTTCTAGAATCTCCAAATACGTAAAAATTATTTTAGAAAATCAATCAAAGACTAGGTGAGTTAGTATAAAGGTTGTGTATGATGCTTGTATCAGTGTCTGTGCTTGACAAAGACAAAATACATAATTTTCTAGAGAATCCTTCACCCTCTCTGTTCTTCAATTGGTCCTCATTTGTTTCCCATTTTCTTCATCCTGAGTCTCCTGCTCCATCTTTACACTATTACCCCCACTCTCTTCCTCTTCCTTCTTCTCTCTTTTATACTGATTCAGTGCAATGCTTGCCTAATGGGGAGTTGCAGTGAACAGAGAAATGGACGCTGATAAAAGGGCTCAGTGTGTACTGCAGCGCTGATCTCACAGCGGGTATCCTTGAAAGCTCCAGAATGCCTCTCTAATGTCAAACTGTGTGGGAGGTGGACTGTCCTACTAACAGTGTGTGTTCAGATTAATGACCTGGGACCAGGATCCCCCATACAGCTGCTCTCAGACCATTATCTACTCTAAATCTCACCAGCTGATTTAAATTGATTTGCTTTTGCTTTTTTAATACTGCCCATCTCTTCCCATGCCTCTCAGTTCTCTTTTTGATGTTCTGTAGAGGTCGTGATGCCCTTGAGTCCCCTAGTCTGAGGACATAAATATTACTGTGCAGTTGTGTATGTGTAGGGATGTTGTGCCCTTAAATGGGCAGAATGTGAAGGCAGAGGCTTGCTTACCCCAGAATAAGATGCAGGTAAACAATCTTTTGTCTTGGTATGCAGGTGAGCAGCAGCAGCTTTAGCAGCTCAAACACTGAAGGCCTATATCTATACCCATGCTGCATATCAATAATGCAGGTGTGTGTGTGTGTGTGTGTGTGTGTG
>NW_019524978.1:1245465-1258885 GCF_002814215.2 Seriola lalandi dorsalis | reverse complement strand
GTTTCCTGTAGTTTTATTACTGTTTGAGTTCTGCCTCAGGACCTGACTTCGCAATAAAAAATGAAAAAGTGAAAGAAGTGAAATGTCACAGAAAAGTGTTCCCCCACTGACTGAATCACCAGATGCAAGGGACCCTGTGGGAACATTGAGATTGTTTTAAAAAGTTTGAAAGTTATGCAACACCCACAGCTCTCCTGGAATAAATCCCATAGTCTCCCCAAGTAACAGGATCTGTCAACAAATCGTTGTCAGTAACAGAGTCATTAATGAATTTAGGGAATAAGCCTAGCCCTTTTTTGTCATTGTTGCTATGCCTGTTGCTGTGTCGACTCATACATGTTTTACAATGATGATTTGACAGATTTACCTTTTGTTATGGATTGCAGCTTTCATTATGTATTCAAAGATGAATACATTGTATAATTAACTACATCTTTGTTCTTGAGTTTTTAGTTTTGGAAAGTATAGGAAAAAAGGCAGAGTAGTGGTCTTTGCCCTGTGAACAATGCCTGTTGCCAAGGAGGTAAATCACCGCAGACACCCAGTTGTAGAAGTGTTTTGTCTGACTTTTTTTTAGATTTAGATAATGCACTCATGCAAACACAAGAGACCGTTTGGAGCTTTCAGCTGTATTTCCCAGGAGTTTATTTCAGTAAAAATTGGTTTAGATGTTTTGAGTCAAAGCCTATCAGATTTCTACTGGGCAGAGCTGGCCAAAATCAGGCTTGGATATTAAACCAAAGTGCCATCTCTAATTTGCCCTTTAATGGGTTTGTTACATCTTGTGGGACATGACCTTTTCTGTATACCACCACAATTCTCTGAAACATATGGATATATTCAGTGCTGAGAAGCATTCATTAGTAGGGCATGGTTGATTTTAATTATGTATCAACTAATTCCTTTCCTCCTTCATTCCTCTGTTACTTTTCCATCCTGCACTTCTTCAGCCCTGGACAGATGAATTGTAGCACCCACACAGATGCAGATTCAGTGTCAAACAATCCAGAAAAAAACCCGTCTTGGCTGCATTGTTTGGTTCAGCATACAGGGTGTATATCTGTCGCTGCCGCCTCTCTTGAAGCAGAACTTGCACCTAAAGGAAAACACAAGCTCTGGATTTTCTATCCATACATGGCCGACACAAAGCCTCATGGGAGATGAACAGCTAATAAAGGACAGAGGGAATTAAACAGGACAGGATACATGTACACAGGGAGAGATGTAAGACTGATGATGCTCAGGTAGAAGATACATAGGCTCTAATATCAGCACGTTTTTTGTCTGAGAGGGCATCGGTAGTCAGGAGACATGGGAGCTGTGGGCAAGAGGAAGGACAATTAGAGTAATTAGAAAAAGATTGATCGGTGAATGCAGTGGGCAAAAAGCAGATCTGTTCACAGAGAGAAAAGATTTATTGAATGTCTGTTTGGGTGCTTTGTTGAATGGGGACGCACAATACCAATGAACAAAAGGTCTATTTGCTCCACAGTTGCTGAACATCACAATCTACCTGTAGGAAGTATATGAAAGCATTTATATTTGCTGTTCTAAACATTCAATGTCTGCCAGCTTCCACTTCCTGTGAAGGTTTGCAGACTAAGTTTTGTATTTCATGTTTTCTAGTTGTTAGTGTGAGCATAGGTCATTTTTCAAAGAAAGCTTCTTTCTCTCTCCTGACTGCATGCTGACACATGTCTTGCTTGACCGTCCGACAGATCAAGCTGACACCTTTATCCAGATGCTAGTCTTCACCATAGAGTTTGCTTTGAGAGTGTGTTGGCTGTAACCATACAACTAACACTCCACAGTTATCCAACTAAGCTAACAGTATTAGCTGCTTACAGCCAAGCCAGTTAGTACAAGCACTAGCCCCACTCGAGCTAAAATGACCTTACTGGTTTGACAAACTCATTTCCTACAAAGCTAATCATCTTGCTAACTTTGCCTCTGTGTTTGGGGAATCTGAATGTACTTTTTCCACAGTTGTGAGCATTCATTGGTTTCCATTGATTCAACACTGGAAACATTTACAATTGGAGCAAGTTTAACTAGAGACCATTTTGCAGTGGGATCAAACCAGCTGCAATCCACGAGTACTCAATAGCCATTACCACATTTTTAACATCACCACTCAGTACTCTGTGTTCGCACCCATCTTCCAACTCGGCGTTCATTTTAATCTCGACTGTATCTTGCATGGTTGTGGCGCTGTCATGGTGATACACTCTGTTCACAGATAGACAGGAGAGACATAACACCTGCCAAAGTAGGTGTTTCCAGGACCAGATGCTGCCATGATGCATGCTGACACACATACACACACAAACACACTTCAATTTCATTATATACGGAAATAACTGGAAACCTGAAGTGTGGATCTACCACTGTGCAGCCTGCAGTCCACCTCCCACACAGTTTGACATTAGAGATGGTCAGAACAAATGTAAAGTATGTTATTTGTAGGAAAGGAGCTAAAACACGCTGATGTGAATTTTAGTGTTAAGTAAGGTATACATTTCAAAACTGGGGTGTTCCAATTAGTGCTTAGTACTCAAAAAATCCATCATGTACTGTATAATAATAATAATGTTTATTGAGGCATGCTTCAGTTTCCCCCTGAGTTATTGTTACACGCAGTAGCTGTTAATTACATTTATTGATGTGTTAGTTGAGTAGAAATAAAAGAATGTGCCTTATAATCTTTTAAATGTGATGAATATGTTTTTATTATTATGCAATAAAGTACAATGTTGGATTTTCTTCCCATGAGCTGCACCACAAAAAAACAAACCACAACTCTACCGAAAACTGAGAGTAATGTCACTGGAAGCCAAAGTGTCTGTATGAAGACAGCGCTGCTTTCTGTGTCCACCAGCAGAAGCAGTAGCGTTGTGTGGACTGCCAGCTTTTTCCTCACATGTCACTTCCAGCCTCCACAGTGTCTGGATCCCAATGGCTTCCTCTTTCTTTGGCTGCCACGCCACAATGGTGCTATGCTACGCTGGGGCACATTGCATTCTGGGTATTCTTTTTTTTCTCCCCCTGTATGTTGCTTGAGGGTGAGAGGAGCTATAAATACACACTGTGCTTTCATGGTCCATTCATGTGTAGCATCACTCATGCAGCATGGCTTGTATCACACTCTGTGCTCTTACATAGAGGAAGTGCTCACTGAATACAACAGTCCTCATGTTTATCACACGTTCAACAATACGGATCTACATGATATATTAGTAGATTTTCAGTACAGAAAATAACATACATGTTCAGTATAGAGATTATATGATATATATGGAGGAGTCAGTGTTGAATTCTTCAGCAGTGTTAATCCTGCTATGACTCATATACATCTGGCTTTGGCTAGATGACCCTATCAGTCCGACTCTGTGGGAGTTTGCACCTGCGAGGATGATTTCAAAGGAATTTCACTGAATCCATGATGCCACTGCAAATATGAAAGCCTGTTGCCTAGGAAACCACCTTGGCATGTCCCCAGTGGTACTTATTGGTACGTTTGTCAAAATCCATCTATGAAAAATAGGAGGAGGATGTTGCATGCATGTGTGTCATGCTGGCTTGCGTAAATGCTTGCGTGTGTCCTGTGGTGCATGCGTGCTTGGCAGTTTGCCGTCAGTTGTACTCACACACAGGGGCTTTGATATCACTTACGTTTATCGATGTGTTAAAGGGTCGGATTTGAAATTGGAGTCCTGTCAGGTATGTATTGGGTTTGGCAGACGCTGCAGGGCATCCTGATACGGTATTCAGTGACCGTTATCTGACACTGCGTTGGTCAATAGAGCACAGACGCGTCCAAAGTGCGAGAGTAGAAGATCTTAATCAATACAAGCTTTCTGCATCGCCCGCTAAGGAGACACTGCTTTCTTATTGTCTACTAATCCCATAAAAAGACCAAAACCAGCCTTCCCTACCCTGTCTGTGACACTCAGCTACAAGTCCATTGCTTTCTACTCAGGTCACACGTGTTTTCTTTTTCAAAACCAGTGTAACTAATTTCCAGTAACAGCTGGTCACCGTAGTTTTTAGGAAATATCAAATAGGAGTTAAAAGTGCGTTTGTTGTAGACAAATTTTAGCTGTGAGCACGGTGCTTGTAGGATTGACTTCAAATAAACTACAGTGCGCAGTCATAGAAAAAACAAGGGACCCATGTGGTGTGGCTTACTTACACTAACCAGGCACTTTATTATGAACACCTGTACACCTGCCTATTCATGCAATTATCCAATCAGCCTCCAATCATCATCTGGCACAATGCATGAAATCATGCGGATACAGGCCAAGAGCTTCAGTTATTTTCATATCAAACATCAGAAAAATGTGACGTATCTGAAAATCTCAAAGGAAATGTTTCCAACATCTTGTGGAATCCATTTGTGAGCTACCGGAGGACATGCCCACTGTTAGTATGGTCTTCCCAATAAAGTGCTCAGTGAATGGCAGCCTATGTGTTTTTAGCCCATAGGGGGGTGTTGTTATGACATTATTTGTACAAACATCCACGTCCCCCTCAGGAATGAAATGTTAACTTAAGTGACAGCTCTCCAGTTAGTACTTTGGTTTATGACCAAATATCTGAAAAGCTAATGACATTCTCAGCTGTGCTTTGCTTTTAGTGCTAAACAGCACATGTTAGCATGCTAAAACAGAAAACTACAATGGAGAACGTGCTAAACAAACCTATGAAACATCTGCATTGTAGCACTGTCATTATGACCATGGTAACATGCTAAGGTTAGCAATTAGAGTTAGCATTTAGAGCAAAACACAGCTGTGTCTAATACAGTGACACTCTCAGAACCGCTTGACTGCAGATTCTTAGTCGTGGTATACATTTTGGACAACAATAGAGCTTTGGCACACAGAGGACTATACTACATCAGGCTTTGACTACATGGACAATACAGGTTTTCATGATGATGCACCGATATCCAACAACACCAGTTTCTCCACGTACACCAGACTCAGGAGGCCATAATGACTTCTGGCATCATAGACATGGTAGATAAGGGAACGTCAGAGGGTTCTTTAGGGAATCTTAGGATGTATTTATCTCATTAAGAAGTGCTGTCTGTGTAGCTGCAGTCTGATGTAAGCCATTCTGTACCTCTGCACCATTGACCTCATCCAGACAGGATTAAAAACACACAGAGCCATACCATGCTATATCATATATATATGCTGTAATGCTGTAATGAAATAATTTCATTACAGCAAACCATTGTACTTTATACCTCATAGCTCAGCAACAAGAAAAAAACTGTAGCAGGACAGGAGCCACATCCCAGAGCATGCTCAGTGTCATCTGCCGACACACAGCTACTCCCAGGAGACAGAAATGCAGCTGTGGAGTTTTTGCAGAGTACACAGCCATATTTATTTCAATGAATGAATCTGTCAGCATAATGCAGCTCTTATGTGATTTTAATAGTTGTCAGACTGCAACAGTGCTGGGGAATAATGACAATTGAACAATACAATACAATAATGACAGCCTTACACTTTATATTTTCAGAAAAAAAAACAACCTTTTGCAACAGTAGTTAGAGAGAATGCTAGAAGCTTATCACGGTTCAGTGATAAATTGTGTCTCTGAACCAGAGAATAACTTCTGTTAAAAATATCACGCCTGTGGAAATGCTGCAGTACCTTCGAGGACACAACTGCACTGAGAGCAGCCGTGTGTCCTGATGAATATTAACAACCAGATATAACATGGTGTAGGAACTTTAATTCCAGTCTTCCAATCCAAGCATTCAATTCTCAGTTTGGCACTAAAGAGACAGTGATTCTTCCCAGCGACAGTTTGAGAAAATTTCACCAGCTTTCATGCGTAACAGACGAGGTAGCGTTATGTACATAAATCTGTCTTTTGATGCTCATCAAACAAAATGCTGATTCATATTTGGTTACACACACTCTCGAGGATGTGAATGTGTTACACCACTGGTTCCCGTTCCTTTCGCTCGCTACGCTGCACAATGACAGCTCAGGTGCTGTGGCTGTAAAATAGAGCAGGCGAGGATGTGTGTGTGTGCACTGCTGGAAAAGTGTGTGTATGTGTATAACATAGTAGAATAGTGTAGGGGCTACGTAATCCTCATGCCATTAATAACCTTGTGTAACATCTAAAAAATCCACAGGCTTTAAATGAAGGACGTGTCCTGAATGCTGTCACTGGGGAGCAGGCATGTAATACTGGGATGCTACAACATTTTGGAAACCAGAATAGTATATAGTAAATATCACTTTAAGTTAAACAACAGGTTATAATTACAGCAAATAAGACCATGGTCCAAACACTCTGCAGCCGTGCAGCTGCTCAACGTGAAGACTACAATTCCCAGATTCCCTGTTTCCGTTCACATGTGAACAAGTCAGACCCAAGATCTAGTCCCATCAGCCTTGCTCTCCATCAGTGTTACACTTAACTATTTATAGACAGTAGGCTACTGATCAGCCTGTGAAATCAGTGGTATCATATCTTCTGTGGCTCTGCAGGAACTAATCCTGATAATATCACCAGGGTCAGGGCTTGGAAATGACACATTTTTAAATAGAGAACCTAAATGTGTGCGTTTACCATGCAGAGTGGGGGGTCAGCAGACACATAAGAGAGAGACAAACCACATAAAATATCCTGACTATAAAAACCTCTAACGTCAAAGACGGTGGTTATATGACTCTATATGACTTATATGTCCTGCCCCTACCCCCGATAAGACAATCATCTGCTCTATCTGAACAGGGAAACATATCAAACCAATCGTGTTGTTGCATTGACGCAAGCAAAACCATGCGTACTTTAGTTTGGGGCAAAGTCATCAAACCTCTTAAACCATTTTCATCAGGATTTGACATGTGATTCTGTAAATGCAGTTTTTATTACCTGGAGACCATTTAAAGTGAAATTATTGCTCCTCCCCCACTCGTTTAAATGGATTGATATAACTACCCGTGGGCGTTGCCAAGATGGCAGTCGAACTGGCTGTTCGACTACTGAGCTGCATTATGGGAATTGTAGGAGCCACTGTTTTCTGGTTTGTCTCATACTAGGATGTAAAAGTCAGGATATCTCTGCTTCTGCTGCGATACATAGATTTGCGGCATTTTCCAAAAACGAGTCTGCCACCATTATAAAAGTGTAACATTGAATTGTTAGAATACACTTTTGAGATTGACACTGTTTTTAATTTGATACTTTGCTTTCTACTCTTAGATGCTTCCATTGAGATTTGTGTACCACTCTGTGACAGGAGGTGATGCAATGCAAAGATATATATGACTCAGCTTGCTGCGTGTAGCATTATGCAGTATATGGAATATGGATCCAAGCATACAATTGATTTGTTAGTGATCATGACTCTGTGTGTGGGCTAGCAGTTCTCAAGGGCCACACATCGAGCTGCCTCACACTCTCTCTCTCTCTCCCCCCTTGCTCTTCCTTACTCACATATGAATAATTGAGGAGGAAGGTGGGGGGAGACGGTGAGTCAGGAGTTCCTGCTGAATTGTTGTTCAGCATCTCAATCAGAGCTGAGGCTCTCTGCCTCTCTCTTTCTGTGTCTCTCTGTCTACAGGATGAGGATTCTGTTCTACTGCCTGTAGCAATAGTTCCCAAGGCATTATCTAATACACTTTCAAATAGACTAATATCAGTTTGCCTTTGGACACATCAGTGATCCAGTGAATAGTGGGTTTATGAAAGATTTTATCAATATGATTGATAACACTCAGTGGTTGTTGAGTGGCTGTTTCCTTTGAAAAGCCCTCCAGTGTGCAGTGGTTGTTCGCAGCAGCAGTGGCCGCCACAGCTGAAGGGATGGAGAAAAGAGGCATCTTACCATCACACCACTGCAGTGCTGAAGCAAAGACCACCTGCTAACAAATAATAGAGAAAGAAAACTAAATTATCCTCAATTACAGCTATAATCTGTTGTATATTCATTTTCTTGTCATACTATTATTAGGACATCATTTACAGTAAATATGAGGCAGCTACTCATGTAGATATTAGATGGTAGGGGCTGTACATTTTGTCACTCAGTCTGTCCAAAGCACAGACCCTGACAGTGGGAAATGCAGAGACAGATAGGCAGAGAGCGAGACGCACAGAGCGACAGACAGAGATGGAGAGATGAAAAGCGTAGGATGATGCAAGCTGCTGACTCATCAGCCCTGTAGGGATTATCTTTCACATTCTGTGTGCATATATGTGTGTGTTTTAAGTGTGTGTGTGTGTGTGTGTGTGTGTGTGTGTGTGTGTTCGCTGCCTTACTACAGCAGAGGACTTGATGATGAAAAGCATGATAGAGGAAGCAAATGAGCCAGCAGACTAGTAGCATGACAGTCAGAGCAAAGTGACCTTGAACACATTTTTGCATCATTATTCATCCATTCGTGTTTCTTCCCACTCTTGCCACGGGCCATTTGACTTTATTAATGCAAACACAAATGTACATTTTAAACTTCAAAATATACTACCCACGGACGGTTGCAGAAGAAACTGTTATCTAACACACTGTAATGTCAATGCAAAGCTAATTATACTGTACAATTGCAATCAACACTTGAATTAGACTGATAGATTGATGGGGTTGTTGAAATCATTGTTTAAAAGTCAGTATTTGATGTGGAACTAAAAGGTTTTGTATAAAGGTGGTAAAATGGGTCGTCATCAGAGCCAAATAATCTTCATGGACTAATCCAGGAGTTACAGGGGTTAGACTCACTAATGAAAATAAGAAATACTCTCAAACACATTAAAAATGTTTCTGAAGTCAGTTGATCAGTTTCAAGCAACTAAATGACACACAAACAAACAAAAAAATCTGCTGGAAAAATGGTTGAATATGGCTTTTATACCAATAGCTGTTCTTTTTGTTGTCTTGTTATTTATCTTTGGAATATGTGAAAAGGAGATTTTTGAGTGCAGATAATTTGATGTTCCTTGAGCTCTGATGGGCTGTTTTGAAAACTCAAAATTGTAGCACTGTTTGTAATTGTGATTGTGAGGTACTTGAGGTTTTGAAGGATGAGGCTAAGACGTCCTTACGCTGGCTGTGGTACTCGTTTGTTGCTAGTGAAGAAGTAATTTTTTTAAAAGTAGTGTCATTTTCTAAAACAGCTCCTCAAAGAGGAGTAAATGTTATATCTATTGGGGAACTATAATCAGCCGTGGAATGATACACATTTGGTGCTCCCCCAAACTCCCCATCACTCATTACTTCATGTCATTATAACAAGTGGCTGATAGCTCAGTGTGAGCTGTACTGGCATTTAGTCTATATTAAGAAAGGAGGGAAAATTCAATAGACACCTCTCAGCTGCCTCCCTATCTGCTGGCAGTAAATGTGCAGACATGGATATGACACTATTAATGAATCACAGGACTCACTAGTAGTTGCTCTGCTCCACCCTGCTCTGCTGAATCAAAGCTTTTGAAATGACGCTGGTCAGGTTTTCTGTCCTTCTCCGTCCATCACTCTATGTACACACCCACTTATCTAATTTCTCACGCTGCCTCCTGAAGTTTGCCTGGAGGACAGCTCTGCTATCTGCCAGTGAAGAGATGTTCTTCACAGAGGTTCTACTGTTAACTGAGCGTTTCTTAGAACTGAGGAGAACTGCAGAGACAGGTGAAATCTGTGTGTGTGGGGGGGGGGGGGTTCACCTGACCAAGTGTGTTCATTAGAAAGTGTGAGCTTGAGCCTGCTATGATGGACAACATATTTTGGGGGGGCTCAAATTTCACTCGGTGCTCGGTCCTCCATGGCAATTATGCGCATGGCTACAAGTCACCTGTTTACATCATAGCCTATTGTCCATTTGATCTATTGGTAATTGAAAAAGGGCATTGATTAGTGCAGCTTGCTAAAATGCTGTGACTTAAATGCTTATGCTCATTCAGTAGTCCTGCCACTGACATGTTGGCAAGTTGTTCCCAAATAAAGTAAATTCTAAGCATAAAACCAGAGTGCTAAGGCAGATTAACTAAAAATGCACTGTAATATGGGATAGGTGGCTTTAACTGTGCAGATTGCAATGAAAATGATCCTTTTTCACTCATTATCATCAAATTACAAAATAGAGTAGAATTATCAACATGGATAAATTGTCAATCTATAGATGACAAATTCATTATTTTGGTATTACAGAAGGTGTTATCAGTGAACCATTATGCTGACCGATCTCTCAAAACCTCTGCGTAATCCCTGTCTGTCTGTCGGATCTGTAGGGCAGAAAGTCTGATTCTCATTGCAATCATGTCTTCTCCGTCTGTCTCTCTCTATGCTGTGGAATATTCCACTCTTCCTCTGCCTGTGCTGGTATTAATGACTGGCTGCAGAAATGAACAAAGCAGCAGCCAATGTGACTCATAACAGGCAATGGTAGCATGATGTGAACCACTCATCGGAAAACATTTCATTAAGATGGAACATGGCAGCTTCAGGCAGCAATGCTTTTGATAAAAACTAGCTACTCTTGCTTGCACAGATAATTCTTCTACGTACATTGACAAAATAAGAATTTAGACAGACACCTGACTCTGCAAAAACAGTTTAAGTTGGCTAACACTGACACATAAGCTCAGTTTTTTATTTTAATGAAAATGGCCCTGGTCTTTTAATCAGACCAGCTCCCAATAAAGTGGTATTCAATAATGATGAAATGATTTGTCACTCAAGTGACAATGTCGTAAAATGCGACTGAGCACGTTTCTACTATAGTACAGGTCGATTAACACTGAGCAAAGTAAAAATACATCTTTTCATTTGCTTATTTGAGAAAACATTTCACAAGTGAAAATTAGGATGCATGAGAGTGAGGCTGTGAAATGCAGCAAAGCTCAGCTCAGTATCACTGCAATGCATTTACTCTATCACACGCCCCTCTGTCTTCTTCCACCGTCCCTGCAGTTGTTGAATAAAGGGCTTTTTGCACAGTCTGTACCTGAGTCGAGTCTCTCCTCTTATTATCATCATCTGACCTCCTGTTCCCTCTCTTCTCTGTGCTTGTCAGACCTGATCCAGGCCACCCAGGAGACCAATGTGAACGTCCCCCAGATGGCCGACACGCTGATGGAGAGGGCTGGCAATGCCAGCTGGGTGGTGGTTTTCAAAGCCCTGATCACCACACACCACCTCATGGTGCATGGCAACGAGGTAAGATTATAACACACACATACTGTACGCAACCTGAGTGGATATGATCTTTCCCTGAGCTAAGTGTTCCGCCCAAGCACTCCACTTTCCAGCATCATGCGATTGCAGCCCTCAGTAGAAACGGCAAAAGACTGGTTGTAGTGGGAATCTGTCAGATATAAAGTGAGGCAGTGCTGGACAAGGACATGTGTGCTCGAATCTCCGCACAAGACTCACTTGCACATACTTGCAACAGGAGCACAGATTACCTTTCATGCATGTAAATACAAGCTGCAGTTTTGATCTCTCTTCATTCAGCCATGTAATAAGTCTAAAAGGGTGGAAATAACTTCTCAGCATACTAATATCACAGTTAAAATGTGCAACAGTTGTGTAAAAATAAGACCAGACATCTATAATTGTATTTATTTATCAGTTCAATTTTCCATTTCAATGTGTAAGGCTGTAAATTTGAATTAAATAAGAAGAATATTTCCATTTGATGGGACGTTTGCAGCCATACGAAGAAGTTAATATCTTCTACAAAGAGCTGGAACAGGTTGATCCAGGACATATATGTGTTGCTGTCTGAAAGTGTAGAGTAAGCTTTTCCAACCTTAAAGCTGCACTAGTCAACATTTTTATGTGAACAATGGTTAAAATAACTATGTGAAAGGTGTCGTTTATAGTGACAAACCCTCAGTAAAAGTATTACCCATCTTTAAAACTTTATATATATAACACATTTCATTCCAGGTGGAAGCGCAATGTGCTGCACAAAGCATGAATTATCAAGGAAGGTGCCAACACAAAAACTATGTGGTTATTGTAAAGACAAAAAACATTAAACACAAATTAAAACCTATAAATGATATGTATGAATTAAAAACCATTAAGAAAATAAAATAATTAAGACCAACAACTGATCAGTAAAAAAGTGTCTAAAATAAAACTATTAAAAAGTATAATAAAATAAAACAATAAAAAAATATAAAATGTGATTAAAATAATAATAAATGGTCCAATAATAATAAGACATGTAAAACCAATAAAAAGAATAAAAGTAAAATAAAATGGTAAATTAAGACCAGCAAACCAGACTACTGGAGAGCACGACTAAAAAGAAATGTTTTAAATGCATTTAGTGACAGGATACTCTAGCTAATGATTGTCCATGTATATTTATAGTTTATAAGTAACTGCTATTAATTCACTCAAAGGCCTTCTCTCCTCTGCTGGCCATGGATATCAGACACCAAAGAAAAATCTCATTCAACTTACACTTTTGCTCCATAGTTTTTAAATTTAGCTCAACGGCCTCCATGGGTTGAGTAAAGGGACCGGCCTTCTGTTTTCTGGTCCTGACCTCCTGACCCAATTTATGTCCTGACAGCTGAAGAAAGGCAAAGGCTCTGAATGGGCAACAAGGGATAGATAGGGAGAGATAAACAGATGCTGTTTTACTGCCCATCAAATTGCCCAAGCTGCCACTGGACTGTAGATGGAGAAAATATTCCTGCATATTCAGAGCAATAGAGAATATACTATGACTCATGGACGACAAAGAGAGATACTGTGCAATTGAGCCATTATCTCATCTCATTTATTCATTCACTTTGCGTACCTACTTCTTCATATTCCTTATTCCCTATGGGGGTTGCCTATGCTAGCATGCATTGAACAGAAAGCAGACAAGAGGGTAGAGATTTAAGGATATGAAGATAATAGCATTAACCCTTGTCGTCTTTATGGCAGGTGTCAGGGCAAAAGGGCAAGTGTACTTATGTTGCCTTGGGCCACAATGGAATACTCTAGCCCTTCACACACACACACACACACTCACACACACACACACACACACACGCATGCACATTTCACTGATAAGCTCTTTGTGTGTGAATCATTTCATACAGTGATTGTATTTTGTTTTTGCTTCAAAAGCTCAAAGGGCCAGTGTTATAAATGTATGTGAACCATGAGATTGTGTTTGACAAGGCAATATTGTATATAGTATGTGCCCTCTGTGGTGTATGTGTTTGTCATTAGCCAGGCGGCGTCCCTGGTGATAATAGACTGAGCACTGACTTGACTTGGAGAGCGAGTGAGTGAAATTGGAGGAGGGGAGATCATGTGTAGCTCACTGGTTCTCAGGGGAGGATTTTTCATTCTTAACCTCCACTCACTTTAATGTGAGCTGCTTTGTCTAAGCGGTGCGTGTGTGTGTGTGTGTGTGTGTGTGTGTGTGTGTGTGGG
>NW_019524978.1:1209675-1245445 GCF_002814215.2 Seriola lalandi dorsalis | reverse complement strand
GGGGGGGGGGGGGGCATGTTTTTATGTCCACGTGTGTCAGTGGAGTAAGCTTTTTCCTGCAGGGCTGCAGAGGGAGCCTATTTGTCTTTAATATGCTCTTTCCTTGGGCTCTCCGTTTGTCTAATTCATATTCACACCTCCCACCCATGAAGGCTGTTGCATTGCTCCTTTAAAACTAGATTTCTATCTAATAAATAAAGAAAAAGACTATTGCAGAATCACACCTCTTGTATTAATTTCATTATCTGCTACAGGCAATTTCACATTTTTCATGTAGAGTGCTGAGAGCGCTGAACAGCTCTTTTGAGAGAACTGAGAACATCAAACAAGCCTCTTTTTTATATTTCCCATGCTGCGATCTCTTTGATAATTATTATGAAATAATAAGGTATGACTACTGGGATATAATGTACTTATTCATACCTTCATGATGTTTCAAGGTATGCATTGCCATCTTGTGAAATATGCTTATTGGCCCTCTTGCTGAGAGTTTACTGAGTAGATTGATAAATCTCTCATGCTAAATATGAGGCTACTGCCAGCAGCTAGTTAGCCTAGCTTAGCATAAATACCGGAAACAGGGAGACGGTTAGCCTGGTTCTTTTCAAAGACAACCAAATCCTTCTACTAGCATCCCTAAAGCTCAATTTGAGCAAGGCTAGTTGTTTCCTCCCTTTTACAGTGTTTATGCTAAGCTAAGCTAAGCTAACTGCCTACTGGCTCTTAGCTTCTGCTTTAATATACAGACATGACAGTGAAATCAAACTACCTGTCTAACTCTTGGCAAGAAAGGGATTAAATATATTTCCCAAAATGTCCAACTATTCCTTTAATCAATTACTTATTTTAATTAACAGCAACAAACAAAAACGTTTTTTTCAGTCTATCTAATGTCACTGAAGAATGAAACATCTTCAGTCTTTAAGACATAATTATATTTTAAATCTGAAACCATGCATTCATTTACAGCTACTTTAAAGCCATTTCACGGCCATAGCCAAAAGCTTTAATCAAGAATACTAACTAACTTAAGCTATTTTTACCTCAGCGCGTTTTCATTTAGTGCCTGACAGAGAACTAAACCCTGTGTCTTTGCGCTCTTCCACAGAGATTCCTGCAGTTCCTGGCATCTAGAAACACCTTGTTCAACCTCAGCAACTTCCTGGACAAAACTGGCTCCCACGGTGTGTGATGTCTCTTTACTTCCTATGTATGACAAAACTAACCCTCAAGCAATTTCAACCCCCATTCAATACACATATATAGCTCTATATATAGGTCTTTCATTTGCTCATTCTTTCACCCATTTGTTTTTGAGTTCCACCCTGGATCTCTGTCTGACATGTAAATGTTAATCTAATCTGTTTTTTTGAGCTGTTTAGACAACAAGCTTGAATGTTAAAACCAACCTGACGACTCTTCCCTCCTCCCCTCAGCTCCAGCTCTCCTAACCCCTACTCCCCTCAATTAAACCCATCTCTATGGAAATTAATGCAGTTTCCTACAGCGATAAACACTGGGTTCAGTTTCTGCAGAATTTAGAAAACCAAATTGTCCATTTTTAAGAGATTCTGTGTTCAATATTAAATTAGAATCAGATTCCACAAAATGCTTGTTCCGTGCTTCCAGTCCTAATCGTCTCCTGGCTCCAGCCTCATATTTAGTATACAGATAAGAGAGTTGGATAAAGACTGATCCCACCCTCTTGTCCGTCTCCTAAATATGTAGCTACTTTGTAACAACTTGACTTCATAATTTAAAAAAAAAAAAAAAATTTAAGAGCCTAGTAATACCCTGTACTGAATTGACAAGTGTGTATGTGTTTACATGTGTTTTGTGTGTGTCTTCCTCAGGCTATGACATGTCCACATTTATCAGGCGTTATAGCCGCTATCTCAACGAGAAGGCCTTCGCCTACAGACAGATGTCTTTCGACTTTGGCCGAGTCAAGAAAGGGTACTGGTTTTCGTTGTCACAACACCACCCTGCTGCATGATCGTTTCAGCATTATTATTGATTTTTTTTTTTTTTGGTCTATTGAAAAAGCTGTGTTAATTTATCTGGAGCTAGAGCTTATCCGCTTATTACTTGCCCTCCATATCCATCAGAATGACACATCCCACAGAGGTTGTGTTCGTGAGTGAGATGAACTTGGTTACCTCCAGTGTGGCGTTAAGCCAAGTGCATGGCTTTACTGGCGTCTAGTGAGTACAGAGATGAATACAGAGTGGGCTGTTACTCATGCTAACAAAGTGGACAGCTCTGTTTTGCTGGCAGACACAAGGTCCCTCAAGGCACTGAAAAATACAGATGCAGAATAGAGATCAGTCACATCGGTGGATTTCGGTGGACATTATGTGTGTGACAGGTGCAGACATAGGTATTCATGTGTGCTGACAGACAGTATATGAGTCTGACTTTGTCTCAGCACTGGATTCATTCCACTGGTTACTGGATCATGCAGACCAGGCTTTCCCCAATTATTAAAGTTTATTATTCTGGTTCTTTGCAGGCCTAAAATGTTTTATCTTAATTCACATGGTCTTTATCTCTTTCCACCTTCTCCGTTCTCACTCCATCTCAGAGCTGATGGGGTGATGAGGACCATGACAGTAGAGAAGCTGTTGAAAGGAATGCCCACCCTGCAGAGCCAGATCGACGCACTGCTGGATTTTGATGTTAGTGACACTCACTAATAGGGAACAAAGTCACTTTGCAAGGTTACTGAAATTGCTGAGGGATAAACACAGTCACAGAAAAAGCTGCCAACTGGGTTTAACTGAGCTCAATGTTGTAGCAGAATGTATGATGACATGTAGACACACCCCCTTTCACACATGGGCCCACTCTCAGAGGGTTGGTGTTGATAATGTGTGGTCTTTGATAAATTAAACAAAACATACGTAACAGTGCTGTAGATTTCAACCTCCTAATTCCTAAGTGTGTAAAATCAAATTATCTATACCTTTAATAACAGGGCAAGGCAAATACACCAATTAGATTGCAGAGACTAACCTATTATTTATATATTACATTAGTATTAACTTGTAACATTATCTGCCTTTGGTGAAATTGTATTCTCTTTTTGATATTGCTTTTAATTTATAAGTTATTTTCTGCTCCATCTATTCATCTTCAAAATCGTCACATTGTGCCTCTTGGATTTTATTTGTGTCCACAGGTGCATGCACAGGAACTGAACAATGGCGTGATAAATGCCTGCTTTCTCCTACTCTTCAAAGATTTGATCAAGTTATATGCCTGCTACAATGACGGCATCATTAACCTGCTAGGTAAAGAGTCACTCCTTTCACTTTATCACATGATTAATTAAGCAATCAGTGAACAAAGATAAGTCCTCTCAAAGGATGAGTCCGGGATTATTATATATGGACTGTATATTTTTTTATTTTCAAAGAATACATTGAAAACACCAAAACCGTCAATATGTTTCTCAGTACTTTCTGACTTCCTTACCCTTTCTGTGGCAGTCAGCACCAAGCTATTTGTTCGCTTAGTACTAAATAAAGAAACCTTTAAAAATGGGTCACAAATACACAAAAGTGCACAGCTGAGCACTGCAGCTTTTAGCAAAAGTTACTCAAACAGGAGAAAATAGTGCTTGTGTTGGGGACTATTTTAGTTGTGGGTCTGGTGCACTAGTGAGTATTTACAGCAACAGAATAGTGTATGTGTGATCATCTCAAAATAAACTACAGTACCTAAGTTCACAGTAATGAAGAAACATGTCACCCAGAGCAATGGTTTGCCACAGTGATGTGTTTTTGGACACAGTGGATGTTGGTGGCACAGACGAATCAGATATATCAGGCTTTGGCTTCACACATTCAGTACTTCATTGTTGGTTTTGGTCTTTTTGTTCAATATAATTGTAAGTATTGTACATGAGGAGGAAGAGTGACATTTTACGATCTCTTTTGTCTAGAAAAATTTTTCCAGATGAAGAGAAGCCAGTGTAAAGACGGGCTGGAGATCTACAAGAGATTCCTTACACGAATGACTCGGGTGTCTGAGTTCTTCAAAATCGCTGAGGTAGCCCACAGAGCACATTATATCACTGAATGTCAGATACGTCTTCTGCTGTTTATTAACTGTTGCATTAACATGTCACTGTATTCTTATGCAGCAAGTGGGAATAGACAAAAATGACATACCTGAACTCACTCAGGTAAGACTCTTCCTTGCCTCACCTATTATTACTGGATCTGTGAAGTTATTTGTTAGGCTACATACTAACTTAGCATGTCAGTTTTTCCCAGTTGTACTGCATGTCATGTGAATGTCTAAGGCTATTTTTTCTCCTGCTGTGTTCACTATGATTTCTCTCCTTTGATTTAATCGGACATTCACAGACATCTACACTATGTCCCTTATTTAAAGCGGTGGCATATCCTACTATGCCCCACGTGCACTTAAAACCTCCATGCAGCCAATGAGCTGTGGTTCTTTGGTGATTCATGGCGCCTGTGCCCCCCTTCTCTTTTCACTTCCAGAGATGCAGATTGATCATTCAGGCTGAGAGTGTGAGTAGTGAGTAGTGCACAGAGCTAGCTTTGGGGAGCAAACAGCTTAGGGAAGGTCAACATTTGAGCTCTCTTTGAGTGCACAGACTTGAAGCACACTGCACAGCAAGTGCACACCCAGCAGAAAGACTTCAGGCACTGTGATGAAGTGGGATGATGTGACTGGAAGAGCTGATTGGATAAACTGTGAAATGCTGAGCAATGCTGCTGATCAGGTGGCTGTTTTTTTTGCTGCTAAAACTCTTGAGCTAAACATAGTTTTAGTTCAACAACTGTGTAAAGGAACAAGCAGACTGTTATCCTGGGATTGTGCTGCAGAGTCTCCATGACAACTTTTAAGAGAAACCTGATTTCTCCCGTTGGTTCCTGAATCAGTCCTCGGCTTCTAAACTCCATCCTGTTGTGGAGACTCTACAGAAAGGTTAACCTTTCACACATGGCAGTGTGGATGACTTGCATGAAAAGCATGCTGTATGCTGTCTGATTAAACTCAGGTTTGTCAGGTCACTGTAGAGCTAATGGGATAAAACAGATCCAAACTATGCTAAATTCAATATACTGTGATATTATGTTTGGATGTTAGAGCTTCAGAACAAGTCAAATTCACAAATTCATGTCAAGCATTTTTAGTTAAAGGCTTTTAGAGGTGCACGCTAACTTGCTACTAAACTGGATTTGTGGCTTTCTTTATAGACATTTTTACAAATACGCTTATTGGCTGGTTAGCTGAGAAGATTAATACCATTCTTGTGTCTGTATACTAAATATGAAGTCAGAACAAGCAGCCGGTTAGCTTAGCTTAGCTTAGCTTAGCTTATCTTAGATTAGCTTAGCTTAGCTTATCTTAAACCTGGAAATGGGGAAACAGCTAGGCTGGCTTTGTGTGAAGTTTAAGTAAATCCACCTACCAGCTCCTATGAAGCTCACTAATTAACATGTAAATCTTTTTTGTTTGATCTGTAGAAAAAAACTAAATTTAAAAACAACAAGTATTGTTGCTGTTTCTATCTTAATATTTACCATACAGACATGAGAGTTTTATCTTCTCACTGAACTCTTGGTTAGAAAGCAAATGTCAAACTATTGCTTTTATGAGTTATTTGAGTGTTATTTGATTTTACTTAAGTGATCCACTTTACATTAATAATGTGGATATTCTGGGAAGCACCAACAACAGATACTGAAACCCCCATCGGTGGCGCTTAAACTTAAGTATTAGAGTTGCAAGAGCTTTTCCTGATAAGGCTTCTCAAAATTTAATATGTCCGACAGCAATATTATGTTCTGTTGTTCTGCCTGTGGATAAGTTTTGTTATCTTTGCCTCTTTGCTGATGAATTTCTTTCAATTTGAAATGTAGCCTTGTGTTTAGAGAGAAAGACTCACAGTGAGACACTTCCAGTTTCCAGTAAGCTGGTAAAGAATGTGAATGCTATTAAGATGGTTTGGATTTTCGCATGAGGGTGAGCTCAGTTCATGGTGTTTGGGGTTAGCAGCAGTGTCATCTTATGCAAAAACTCAGATATTCCTGGTTATTTTTAAAGTAAATATTGTAGGCAATTATACAAAAGTTAGCCTAATTAAATAAATCATAAACAACAAATAAATACTACACAAATTACCGTATTTAAGATATGTCACATTGTTTTTTGCTAGTTCATACTGTGCAATAAATTAGCTGTGGATCATCATTGATTAATCTTCAAGCCTGGGCTGCAGAGCTTAGAGGCCTTACCCTGAGATTGAAAATGAGATACAGTGTGAGTGATAGATAGATAGATAAAATTTCGATTTATGCATCCAGGACAGCAAATTATATCAGTCTCTTAGATCCCTCAAACTATAGTGGATTAATCTCAGTCTCAGCCACCAATTTCTGCCCTCCTCCCTTCCAGAAGGTATTACATCAGCACAAACAAGAAAAGAATAATATTACCATCTGACTGACTCAGGAGCCATGTTGTCGTGTCATCACTTGTGTGCACCTTTTCAGAATAGTGGGTAGTTGTAGAAAACACTCTGCACATGACAGTCATATCAGGCAATCTTTCAATCTTTCTTCCTGTTGCTGTCACATCCACAGTGAAGATGGTCCAGTAGATTTTACATTGGGCTCCATGGATGAGAAATATATCTGTATGTGTCTAAATGTTGCTGTGGCAGAGCTGTCCCAGAACAACCTCCTTTTGGAGGACAAACGCTTTAAAGTCCCGGGATGATAAATCATTTACCCATCCCCCTCCGTGCCTAGACAAAATATTATCAGCCTCTCTGCCTTGTTGGACTCTCTTAGTTTTAGGGATAATAGACTAGACAACCTTAAAAGGATAGATCCAGGAAATGGAGCAGGGAATTAAGGAAAGTGAATTAGTGACTTATTTCATTGGCTGAATTAGCCTTGACCTCTCTTAATAAGCCTGCTGGATATTATTGTGCCATCTTTTTTACTGCATGTCAGGAGGTGATAATGTCTCATTTCGCTTGGTTGAGCACGCAGCTTTGCATCTTGGCTGGAATACTGTTCTGTTCTCTCTATTGGCATGAAGATTAAACTTTTTTTCTTTTACTTTTCAGTTGTTGTTTTATTGTTAGTTGTTGTTTTCGTATCCTGCTTCATCCCCTTCTTGGTTTTCCATTTCAACAAAGTATACTAACAACTTACACCAAAACATAATTAATTGATAAAGTAGTTAAGAATTATTTTTAAATAATTGTTGTATTTGCTCTTTCATGCCTGAACACAGTGGTGTGAAATCAGCAAAGATCTCACTTAAAGAGGAAATATCTGATCAAAGAATATTCAATTTACAGTAAACAAAGAGTATTCAGCAGGTATTGAGATTGAGCCCTCGTTGGAACATGTTAAATTTCATTGGTGTAGCCATTCATCAGCCAAGCATGTATAATGTGTTGAAGGTGGAAAAATGCTGTGTTTAGTGCCGTGGTTTTTAGGGTGTGAATTTAGGCCTATGCATGGTGAAGTTTTGCTGGCAGTCCGTAATCATGCTTTAGGTTTTGTAATTTGTAAGCAGTTGTTAATAACTCTATAGCTGGCATGTAGATTTAAGTAACGTCTGGACAGCAGTTAGTTAAAATCCTAATGACACTTGGGCCAAGAGGGAGCATGTCAGCTGAGAGAAGCGATGCGTCTAGACCCTGAACCCTGTGCAAGACTGAACTAAAGTTAACTTTGGACCAGTGCATTCAGAGATGGATGAATCGGAGAACAGAGTGCCATCAAATCAGTGTTGATTAGATTATTTTGTAACAGTGCACAAGGAAGATGATTATCAGTGTATAAGCGGAGGGACGCATGGACTCAGAGCAACAATCAGGATATTAGACAGCCTCTTCCCTTCCTTTCAGTTGACATCCGTCTTCTTTTATGCTGCAGGGCATCTTTTGAAATTCTCGTTTGAGAAACAATTGTGACATCTACTGTAAATGCAGACTTCATTTGAAATGTACATAACATTGAGTATTCATCTTTACTCTTCTGTCCAAGTCCCACTGTCTTTACCAGAGCTCCATTTGTGTCCTAATGTAATCGCTTAGTGACTCCATAATCCATGATCAAGGTTTCTTTTTAACTGTGTTGTCCGCTGTCTTCCAACCATACCCATGTGTTTGAGCTGGTGCTGATAACAGTAAGGGTCCCTGTTGTAGTAGCCTCTATGTATCGTTCTACAGGCCCCGGAAAGTCTTCTTGAGTCCCTCGAGACCCACCTCAACACTCTGGAGGGGAAGAAACCGTAAGTAGTTAAATATATCTGCAGCCTGTGTATTCTGTATTTACCAGAAGTAGCAAAGAGCCACAGCTTCAATAATCCTGCAGTTGCACAGTGTTATGGTTCTTGTAATGCTGAAAGCCACCTCTATAGGGATTTTGATTCAGCATATGGGTGTCCAACATGTATGTTTGGTACATTTAGCTGTGATTTTTCTCTTTCTCTGGGGCCTGTTTGATCTTTAATTAGTATTAAATTAGTGACAGTATCTGCTCCACCCCCTTGTTATTCAGTGTTACTTCTCTAACATGTCATTTCCTTTGTCTTTACCCAACTCAGAGAGGATAAGTAAGTATTCTCTGTCAATGGGAATTGGACTTGGAAAAACTAATTTACCATCCTTTGTAGTAATTATTGTTTTAATTTGCGTAAATTGTTCTATAGAATGATATCTGAACAAGCCACAGACATTGTTATTGTTGTATAGTCAAGCCTTGTTCAAGATGCACCTCTATAGCAAACGCAGCCCGTTTATTTTTTCTCTACAAGTTATATTCATATTTTGTGACGTTATCCTGTGTCATTACTAACATAACTGTCTGTGTCGTCATCTTACAGTCAGCTCTGACTGTTTACAAAGCTTTAGAAGCATGCCATTCAAAAACACTCAGCTCTTACTTTCTGTTTGTGATGTGAAAAGAAGAACTTTATTGAAGTGGAGCTGGAGCCAAGACGCTATTACTCAGCAGTGAAGCATGAACCCATTAATTGCAGATGTTTACTAAACGGGATTGCTTTGAAATGCTGCCTGCTTGAAAACACCAAAGTGATACTTAAGCTGTCACTTTGCCTCCCATCTCAGTAACAGACATAACGTTTCAGCCAGTGCATCATTAAGCTCTTTAACTCATGTACTATCATCATTTTTTCAGGTCACCCACTAAGGTAAGCTACGTTTTATGATAATCATAATGTAGTGATGATAATGATAATCTTGTATATTTCCACTGTCAAAACACAGTCATTTAGATCTTTACAGCAGTGCAAGAACAAGTAAAAGATGTAAATAGTAAATTCGACTTTTAACTTCGCCCTTAACAGTTTCTGCTACAAACAGGTGATTCACTGTGAATTCATGCGTTAAAAAGCTGTTTACATAACCGTGTTGGGCTCCACGCTAACGGGGGTCTTTCTCTGCGGCAGGATGTGACAGCCAACAACGGCTCTCCGGCTGCTGCTGCTGCTGCTGCACCAGCCAAGCCCGCGCCTCCCGCTGGCGCCGGCGGGCCCCCTGCTCGCCCTGGGCCACCTGCCAAACCTCCTCCGCCCTCTGTCACCCCTACCGTGCCAGCCCCCACCGCCACCACTACCAGCAAGTAAGAGTCACTCAACAATATTACAAAGTGTTTGAACTCAGCTGCGTCAATATGCGAGTATCAGTATGACAGTAGAGATGGATATCCCTCTGTCTCTCTCTGTGTTTAGTGCCCTGGACGACGGGTTCTTGCTGGATCTAGACCCAATTTCCTCCTCATCAGCAGGGGGCGCTGCAGCGACCTCCTCCATGACTGGATGGGGAGGTGAGACTTTCTGCTCTTTCAGCAATTTGCTGTGTCTGAGATCAATCCCTCATTCACCGATCCTTAAATAATGGGCCCTCAGTAGTTCACTCACTAGTAAACAGCAAATCACTTCTCCTCATCATTTTGCATCATCACTAACTAGTATAATTTTTGCATTTATAGAATGCAGCCTGTTGCATTGTGGGATCGTCAGCAGAAACAAGTGCACATGCCACGGCTGAAATTACTGCTTATTTACTATGTAGTGCTCTATATTTACTGTCCACCATTTTATTTGAGTTCGTGAATTCTGAGTGTGTACATTTTTCAACTATACAGTGCCCTCAAAAAATTCCACCAAAGAATTAAAATTGTGTCCATGGCATGTGCACTTTCTGTTGACAATACCACAATGCAACACTCTTCATTTTATTGATGAGAAAATACTGTTGTGTGATTCAGCAGCTGACAAAATGTTTCCAAAATCTCGATTTACAGCAAACTATTGAGTAACACTACAGTTTTTATCACTGTGGAATTTTTGAGGGCATCACATAGTGGATACATTTACTAAAATAAAATGGCGGTCAGTAAATGTTGTGCATATAGTAAATATACAGTTATTGATTGACAGTTACAGCTGCTACCTCTGTCAGTCTCTCCATTCTTGCAAGGCACATCTGCAGTTTATAACAATAACAGTGACAGATTTACTCTTTGAATTCTTTGTAATTTTTGAAACATTGGTTCCTTGATGTAAGACAGACGTAAACAAAATCTGTCTGTTTACTTACTTACGGAGCATGATCTGAGTCAACTGGAGATGAGAGTCACATATGCACCATTTTACGGCATTTTCCCATTTTAGTCAGTTTGTGTGTGAAGACGGACCAGAGACCGATAAGAGATGAAGATGTCGTTTTTCCATAACCTCCAAACATACTTGGAAATGAAATGAAATGAAAATGGAAATTAAATTTTAAATGAAGACTTTAATGAGAAATCCAAAAACTATTTGTCAGCCGTGTGATAGACTGGCGACCTGTCCAGGGTGTACCCCGCCCTCGCCTAATGTCTGGCTTTTAGTTTACAGTAGTGTGGACCGTTTTCCAAAGTATACAGAGAGTGTGTGTGCAGTGTGATTTTAATACCACAGTAAAAATTAATGGAAAGCAACTGCTGCCTAGCAGAGCTTGGAAGAAGAAAATCAATTTCCAAACCTATGATATGCTTTGGATAATGGTTGGCAGTAATATCGGGTATATACGATTTGTCGTAAATGAGCTGAAATAAACTAACAAGATCTTTTAGAACAACTCTCTACGGTAGAATAAAGAAGTGAAACCCTCTTTGATGTGTTTATTGGACAATGTGTAACCTCTAGTGGTTTAGATCACAGAGCATTTCCTTTATAAAGCTGCAGTTGGTCTTTGGCATGGCCTCTGTTTATCCCCACATCTCCACTGATACTCTGACCCTGGCCAGTGTCCAACTGTAACCTTCCTATACCTAAATTACATTAAGGACCTTTTAGCAGAATTGGGCTTTACCATTGGTGTACGTCAGTTTTTTCCCAGCTTGTTCCGTATTATGTTAACAGCTTGGAAATTAAAGATGTCAAACTTTCATCTGAGCATCTCTATACTTTCTCGCTGCATGCAGTCTTTCTCACCTGTGTCTCTTTCTGTCTGTCTGTTGTGCAGATCTCTTGGCTGAGGGTGAGTTGACTTTTCACTGTCCAACTTCTCTGTCGTCTTTGTATAGCAAACAAACATATTTTAATCTTTGCCTCTCAAATCCTCCCTGATAATCTCTTACCACACAGCAAGTCTGTATTTTAAAATTTTTCAGTCACTTTGACTCTGCCGTCTTCCTTCTATCTCCCTTCTTTCTCCTCCGGTTTTCTCTCTTCTGGGGGTTGTGACTGGGTCGTGGCATTTGGATTTTTATCTACATAGCAACTCCAGCTGCCTCTGATGGAGCCTGTGAAGCTCTCCTGGCGGAGGGAGATGCTGCTGATGCTGATGCTGATGCTGATGCTGACCCTGTAGCTCCCGCGGCCACAGCTGGCGCCGCTACCACTGCTGCTGCGGCCGCACCAGTGCTCGCCTCTCTGCCCGTCTCAGTTCCTGCCACCACCTCAGCCACCGACATCGACCTTTTCGGAGGTCAGTGTGGTTGGAGGGTAGGATGCAGACCAGGATACACGGCATGGCGGCCTGCCTGCTTGTCTGCATCTGCCCCTTCTTCATTTAGCAATTTACTGATAGGTGTCCTATAAAGTTGGTATATAAAAAAGTGGGATTTCACTATCACTCCCTAAATTACATCATAAAACCACGAAAAAGTCTACAGCCTTTTGTCCCATCAGACGACACATGTATGTGATATATGCATCATTTCTGTGATATCTAAAGACTGAGGAGAATCTGAACTTGTGATTCTCACATTTTTTGATGTCACATTAAAACTAACCTGAAAAGCCTGCTCAAAACAAGTATGTAAATGTACTTTATGACATTTCAGTAAGGAGATGGCACCACAGCCCCAGTTTGTGCCTTGTGCCGTGTTTTACCATCACATTCGAGTCACATAGCTAAACATCATCTGATCATTACCACTGTTTTGTTGGTATTACCACAAACCTAAAAGACTCCTCCTGCCATCTGGATGAAAAAATACTTTGATGCTGATGATTAAAAAAGAAAAAGTTTGTTTAACTGTTTCTCAGATCTCAGCTGTTGATGGCATATGTTCTTGCTGTTTTTCCTAAAACACGAGCAAAATATAAAATTTCATATTATATTATATAAATATTTACTAATATAAGTGATAATGCAAATTTTAATTTTAGTTAACACTCACTGGGGTAAAAAGATGTTCATCCTCATGGTTAGTAGAGCGCTTGAGGTTCCAGGAAAATACCTTGAAAATAGCAGGAAGCATTGTTCTGGGTTTTTCAAAGATCGTCTTGAAGGTGTATGTTTTTCCAAAAGTGAGATGTTTAGTGCTGTGACTCAGATGTAATAGTTTTTTGTCCTCACTTTTTTCTAATGCTTTTACATCCTGATTTGTTACTACCATGCACACTAATGTGCTGACATAACGTCGAACTCTCACATGCCCCGTTTTGCTCTGAGCACGGAGCAAAATGTATGTCATTCGTGGCACATCCCAAAACTACGAGCCAGTCTAGTGGATTGCTTCTTTTTTATTGAAAGCTGCACTGTTGTCACAAAAAACTAATGTGCTTAAACATTAACTTGTTTCAGATATTCATTAGAGTGGTTTGTCATAATTGTGTGCACCTCAGTAAACCCACTGAAATGTAATTAATCTACTATTAAGACTCGCAATTTTGGGATTTGTTGCTTTTTTTTGTTCATCACCCTTAATGATTTCCTCCCTAATGGCTTCCTAATGGTTTCATAAATATGTCAAAATGATGAGTAGCCGGATTTTATTTGACGATATTTTGGATTTTTAATATTAAACTCAGCCCTGACATTCGTGAGCATCAAGTATGTGCTGAAAACTGCATTTCTTTGTCAAAGAGAGACTTTCCCTTTGTCCTTCCCTGAACTTGACATTTTCCTTCTTGTCACAGAGTACCAGTAACTTGTGACAACGTTCCTCATTTCACAAGCCTGCACAGATAGTGCACTCACTGAATGCAGCATTATGCAGCCTTCCAAAACTCATTATGTGACTGATGGTACAATCAGATCAATCGCCACAGTAACCCGGCTGCATATTTCTTGTATTCCCTGCTTTTTTCCTGATGCTGACCTCTCATTTTTGTTTCCTGTCCATTCCATCTGTTTTACTCATCCTCTGTTCTTTACATCCATGTGTCTGTCGGTGTGTTGGGCCGGTGTTATGTTTTTTTTTTTGTGTTTGCGTTCCGGCTGTTTTTCGTCTGCAATACCCTAGATGCGTTTGCACCTTCCCCAGGAGATGGTCCTGCTGCCGTGGCCGCGGGCCCTGCTGCTGATGCATTTGGTGGATCTGGTGGGTGACAAAACAGCTTTTTGTGTGTGTGTGTGTGTGTGTGTGTGTGTGTGTGTAAGTGAATGTATGGATGTGAGAATGTGAAAGCTGTTGTTGCTTTTATTATATCAAAGCTGCTTCCGCTTCCATAGGAGACAGTAGAACAAACATGTGCCCTCAGGGCCTACTGTCTCAGCCCAAATCCTGCTGTAATGCCCCAGTCATGGACCCTCTCCTCCCTCACCTTGACTACCCTTCTCCTCCTAATATTCACCCAGTGAATACTGCAGTAAAAAGCACAGTGCAGCTGTTCATGATATTATACTGTAGTCCAGGGATGGATACCACTTTTGATATCACAAACCCTGACACTAAATGATGGTGATGATTGCACTCATCATCATTGAACCTTTATTCGTTTTCTTTTATATTTCTAATAACTCCATTTAGTTTCTCTCTTTGGCCAACTATGTACAGCTTTCTCACAAATTATGTTTTTAAATCAATTAAAAGTATTCATTTACAGAGCATGATGGGAGCCCTAGTTTGGGAATAACATACAAACTGTAGCAGTAAGAGAAACTAGCATATTTCTATTTTTGTAACATGTTCTGGCATTAACTTAATTCTGTGCCCACACTCGACCTCCTGTGTTAATCTGTGTGAAAAGGGCACACCAGCTTTTGAGAACCTTTCCTATTGAATTCAGAGGAGCTTTATTGGCATGAAAGTTTGAGAAAAACAATATTGCCAAAGTATCAAAATACAATTTCCAAAAAAAATAAATATAAAAAGCAACAAACAACACCAAGGTCTATATACATGTATACATTAATTATAGATTTACAGTATATTATTTGTGTGTGTGTGTGTTTGTCTAGGTCACTCACTGGCCCTCAGGTTGTGGCATGTTGATATACAGGGCAGTAAGATCTGCCCTGTCTCCTTCTGCTAGGAGTATTTTTAATTTATTAGAACTGAGATGGCAGAAGTTAGAAATGGCTGCTTTATATTTTTCAGGAAACACTTGAATACATGATTCTAGCTGGTGGTTGAAACTGTTGACCAGCGATAAGTAATATTATTTCTTTTATATTTGCCACCGCATGTAAGAATATGCTGCCTGGTGAGCACTGAATGAACTGAATGGCCAGTTTCAGTTTAAATGGTTGCCTGGGTGAGTAATGTGAGGTGTGTGGGTAGTTAGTACAAAACATTGTCTTTAAGCACTTTTAGTACATTTAAATTCCTTGCTCTTTATAGCATGATAGTTTTCTCATTTGCATAGGACACCAGTGTTACTAAACCTCTTGTATCTTAACATGTTTGTACTTGTCACATAGCAAACGATGTACAAAGGACAGAGATGATTCTCATCAGTTATTCTCATAAGACTAATTGTCAACCAAATTTTATTCTGTGTAGTCAGTGATTATCTGTTGTGGCTTGCGGATGCGGCACTGAAGTTAACATGTGCATGGTTTACTTTCTTTGTGCCTAACCCTGAGCGTCAGAGGCAACCTGCCTCACAAATATGCTTTTTTTTTTTTTTTTTTTTTGCTTTAACAAACCCTCCATCCACCCCCCCCTCCCTCCTTCCCCATCCACCCACCATCCCCTTCCCTTCTTCTCTAATCATGCCCCCTCCCCCCTGCTGCTCTCCCTGAAGACCCCTTCGCTACGACAGAAGGGAGTGCGGACATTGCTCCAGAGCTGGACCTGTTCGCTATGAGGCCCTCCGACACGGGGGCCGCTGCCGCCATCACCCCTCCCACCTCTAGTGAGGCGCCGACCATCGTCGCCCCCATCGCTGCCCCCGCTGTCCCCACCCCTTCTTCCACCACCACCACTACCACCACAACCACCACCGACACCACCACCACAGAGTCTGCAGCCGTCCCGACTCTAGATATCTTTGGTGGTAAAGTCCTCTCGCTCTCATTATGCCTCTCACTGCATTGCCCTGCATTATGACACTGATGATGCAAATGCTAAAGGTTTTGATGAT
This sequence comes from Seriola lalandi dorsalis, assembly GCF_002814215.2. Taxonomy (NCBI): domain Eukaryota; kingdom Metazoa; phylum Chordata; class Actinopteri; order Carangiformes; family Carangidae; genus Seriola; species Seriola lalandi. Next base: position 1,229,614 of record NW_019524978.1, on the reverse strand, counting down.
GATGATGATGATGACTGTGTTGCTCTTGCTAGTGATGATGATGATGATGGTAGTGAAAATGATAACAATTTGCCCAGACCCTACATTTCAGATTTGTTTTTCTATTTTCCATGATGCCTTTCCTTCAGATACAGATCATTTAAAAAAGTTAATCAAGCATCTTGGCCTCCTCTGCACAACAGAAATAATTGAAATATAAATACAAAATTCACAATGAAGGCCGTCGTGTCTGCTGCTTTAAATGATACTCTATTAATTCATCCACTGTTTTTGCACCTAAAACTTTTTAATTTGATCTCAAGGGACAGATATGGATATTTGTCTCTTTTTATTAACAGAGGTGGCTCAACTTGTTTTGATTATTAACCTAATACTAACAAATAGTCTGCCAAACGTTAGAGAGAAGAAATTTGTTTTCTTCTTCTGCCTGTGACCAAGTGTTTTAGATACTGACCGCTGAGAATGCTCTATTGTAGTATATGCACTTTGGTTAAAAGGGAATGTTGCTCAATTTCAAAATTCAGTTAGACCACAGGTCTTTTTCTGGGTGTTCGGGTTAGATCCCACTGTCCAGAGGATATGCAGGTTAGGTGAAGATGAAGCTGTATAATGTGGGCTGGGACGGGATGCTACCCCCCGCGACTCTGCACAGAATGACTGTGCATAGATAATGGATGGAAGGATGGATGCACATAAGCTATTTCTATGATGTGGAAAAGACTTACCACAGTCGGTCCACCCTTTCAGTCCAGATTGTAACATATCAACAACTACTCAACAACCACTGGATGGATTGCCGTGAAACTTGTACAGACATTTGTGGTCCACAGAGGATGAATCCTATTAACGGTAGTGGTCCACTAACTATACCTGTGGTGCCAGAAACAGGTGAAAGCTTTGTGAAATAGTGAGCCCCTGTCTTGTCATCTGGCTCTAATAAGCACAGGACACAGTCTTTAATCTGTGATGTCACATAAATGATTTAGTAACCGGACAATCTACACTGATTTCTGGCCACGTAAAATCTAATTTTTTTGTGTTCATGCTGAAATTTGGCAATATTCCCTTTTAACTTTTGCACTGTTTCATTTTGCATTGCACTGAACAGATACACAGCAACTTACTCAATGATCAAAATATATGCTCTCTCTGCTTTCCCCTCATCTCTCTCTTCTTAACTCGTCATTCTGTATGCACTGGACTAAAACTCTGAATGTACATATGACTGTGTGTCCTTGTTCTTAGATATGTTTGATTCTATGCCTGAGCAAAGCCCCACCACAGAATCCAAAGCTGCTACCACTCCTAGCGTAGACCTTTTTGGTGCAGGTACAGGAGCTGATATCCATTTCTCTGTGTGGAACCTCTTTCATCTCCTCTGGTTTCCATACGTCCACTCCTCTGTCAACTGTTTTTCTTTTCCACATGTTGGTTTGTCCCCCATAGTGGTATGAGAACTGTGCATGTACCCACTTGTTTTGGTCTTGGATTGTCGTAGTTGTAGCTGCTTTCTATCTACGCTGTGTCTTTCTATCTGCCACGCTAATGCTTTTCTTTGCTCCCCCAACCTCCATGGTTTTCTTCTTTCTCGTATTCTGCCTCTCGCTTGCATTGGTAAATTAGACCTTCCTGCTGTTTCACGCGGGCCCTCTCCTTTGCCCGAGCCGGTTCCGGCTGGAGACATTGTGACAGGTGAGTGAAGCTGCTTTACCTTTACTGCATCACTGTCTCCCTTCCTTTTTTTCACGAAGAGTGCAGCCAGATGCCACACTCGAATTAAAATCAAATTTTTGCATGGTACTGGTGTTTGCATGCACATGCGCACCAGTCCTATACTTCCAAATCATGCACGCTTCAAGGATGTGGATACACAGTTAAGATGCAGGGATGCTTGCTTCCTTCTCCTGCTTCTTCTTCTCTTCTTCCTGCCTTTTAGACGAGGCATAACAACTATGCATGAGCAAAGCATTCTCTCCCTGGAAATAAAGCACTCTCACTGACAAATGCACTCATTCAGATCAGTGAGTAATTGAATCCCTTTCTGCTTCTGTATCTCTGTTTAGACTCGTTTACATCTCCAGCTCCTGCTGCTGCTCCTCCTGCCCCTGCTCCTGCTGCAGCTCCAGCCCCAGAAGCCTCATCTCCGCCCAAAGCAGAGCCAGTTCCAGTCATTGACCTGCTGGGTACTGCACCTCACAGTGCACAAATACACACACATTACACACTTCTTTGAAAGAACATATGCTGTATACAATATGTATGTTTGTGCATTTTATAATTTAACTTTTCTCTTCCTTCTGGGTATTTTTTTTTTTTTTATCACTGCTGAGTTGTTACAGTAAGTTCTGAGATGACTGTTTGCGCCAGTGAGGCTGATACTGTCTGGCTGTAGTGAGAGACTTTAGGTGTAGGTTTTTAAATAAGACTGTAGACAGATCATAGATACAGAACAGACAATAGTTGGCAGGATACTTTAGTTACATTCCCAATATAATTATTATACTGTGTGTTTATGTGTGTCTCTATTATGTATTCAGTTTATGTAATGCTCAACATTTAGCTGACCCACTGAACTAAAACCAGGGCTGTGAATCTTTTTTTTGTGTGTGTATTCACTTTTTTACTAGAAGGAGTCTATTGAAATTTCTACAGACATTCAAGATCCTGCAAAACTAAACCCATCAGCCTCAGCTGTACTACTTGCGTGTAGTGCTAAATAGCAAATGCTAAGCTACTTTTCTACCCTTTTTTACACCGAAATGAGTGTTTATAAGCAGGTTCCTTTAACACAGATAAACCAGCGATTCATTCCTTTTACTCTGCCAGGCGAGTTTGCCTTTCTGTTAGGACTGAAAGGACACGCACACAACTGCAGGGAGCAATGTGATCACATGCAGTTACAGAGGCACACACACAGACACGGACAAAGATTCAAAGTGTGAGCTGCTTGCAACCGTACACTGTTAAAAAACTTTTAACACACGCCAACATCCTTGTGTTGTGTGTCGGTGTCCTCTCAGTCTCAATAGAAAGTCGAACTCGCCTGGCAGAGCGAAATGAGTTAATTGCCTCTTTTTAGTAAGTTTACCCGTGTTGAAAAAAGGGTATTAGTATGCTAGGTTAATATTCAATCAAAAGAAGCTTCCATAGTCCCATCATGACCAGAATGTGTTCTATTTCTACACTAAACTTCAGGGTTCCTTGACATCTTTCCACTTATTGTTATTTCAGTGTTAGTTTTGCCATATGAAGATATTCTGGGCGTGTACATTCATCGAAGTAGTCAGTGTGATCTGTCTCACTGTCTCCTACCTCCCCACCATGTCTCAGTGTGTGGTCCAGGGCTGACCTCTCACCCCTTTCTGCCCTCCATGCTGCGTTGCGGATAATCGGACGACCCTGCAGACTCCTTCAGCGGTCCTGTGGAGGAAACGCAGAGTTCTGCTCCTGGAGGGCCGGGAGACGACCTACTGGGAGGTGAGTCTCCTCTGACTGTCACTTTTACATCATCATAGTTGCATCAAATTATTTTATGCAAATGATGGTTGAATTAGAGAAGCTAAATGGACCAGCAACTTGTGATTAAATGACGCAGTCTCACAAAAAGTTTTTACGTTGGCAAATAACTGTTGGAAATGTTTTATGCTGACTAAGAAATTGTACAGAAAGTAATGATGGAGATGCATTTGTCAAATTAATAATGACGCAAACTTGGCAGGACTGGTTGAAATGATTACGCAGCATTTCCAAAGTGGCTTTAGACTCATTTGGAAATGACTGTGAAATATCTGTCCACCACGACCTCCTAGTGATGTCACAGCCAAATCTTATCTTTGTCACTGTTGTATGGCCAATAGTTGATGAATACGAACATCAAAAAGTGTCTCTGCCCCTATCTTTATGTTTTCATCTTTGTATCTTCTCGAATATGACTTTAAAGTATGTAAAGTTTAAATGTAGGGCCAAACCTGTTACCTGTCACCTCACTTACACTGTACGTAGCTTCAGTATTACATTGCAATTGTACATTACGTCAAAACCATAACCATTATTACATTAAGGTGTATATATATATCATACATGTTACTGTAAAAAAAAGCAGTGCACATTTTGCTCATTCAATATGTATGGTGATCAGTGGTGGAGGAAGTATTGAAATCATTTACACCACACTACAACACATGGAGAAATACTCCTTTACAAGTAAAAAATCCTGCATCAAAGACCAAGTGTTAAGTCAAGTATAATCACCAGAATCTGCTGAAAGTATCAAATGTAAAAGTGCTTGTGATGCAGAAAAATGTCCCGTGTGACTAATGTCTTATTATGTATGGCATTACATCGCTAAGACTTCAGTGCATACACAGTATTTTATCATTGCGGCCGGTTCAGATGTAATTCAGTTTAACTGCTCTATTCAGGGTCACAAGAGAAATCTTAGGGCTCATAAAATGGTTAATAGTTAAAATAAAAAAAAGTTCTGCCACAGAAATGTTCATTTGTTTGATCGACTTTTCTCTACTCTTTACTTTTCAGGTCACAAGTCTTTAACAGCGTGCTGTTCAGGATTATCATCTCTTTTAATGTAACATCTGAAACTGAAATAAACCAGTAACTATAGCTGCAAAATGAACAGTACAATAATATCCACTGAAAAGTAGTGAAATAGAAGTGTAAAGTAGAAAATGTATATACATATTCAAGTAGATTACAAGTACTTCAAAATTGTAATGAGGTTTTTTTTTTTTTATTATTACAATTTGAAGTATAGTACTGGATAACATACTTAATCACCACCAACCTCTGACATGATCTTTATATTGTAATATTTTCTCATTTGTTATAACATTGATTTCAGATTGATTTTCTTGTCTTGCTGTGGTTTACTGTTACTTTAATTTGATTCATATATTTCACATATCATTTTCAATAGGATCTAGTGTAGTTGCAGTTGTAGCTGGTTGAGTCATTTATCTTTATGCTGCTACTATCTGCTTCTGCAGTGATCAACCTTTCCCCAGATGGATAACCAAAATTTTATTTTGCTTTTAAGATGTCTCATATGCCATCTGTTGTGTCGGTAATCAAATTTAAAGTGTGTTTGTCATGTAATTAGGGCGATTCTGATATGAAACAGCACTACATGCATCTTTCTTACCTAATGTTGCTTGTCTGTTTCGTCCCTCAGGCCTCATGTCCCTCACCCTGGCCCCCACTGCCGCCCCAGCTCTGGCTCCCTTGGCTCCAGCTCCAGCTTCAGCTCCGGTGCAGAATGACCTCTTGGAGTCAGGCTTTGATGCCCTGGGCTCCCTGCCCTCTCCAACCCCACCCGTACCTGCTGCAGTTGCAGCAGTACCAATAGTGCCAGCTCTAGCAGCACCAGAACCTGTCACTGCCACGCCAGCGCCCTCTGGTGGCTTTGATGCTTCAAGTAAGTGGATCATCAATTCTTGTAAAAGATTTCTTTTCCCTCTTTGCCTCATTTTAGTAATGTGTCTCACTGTCGTGCCATGTGCAATGTCAAATGTCAGAAAATTTCAAAACGTCTTTTGTTAATATTTGCACAGGTCTTCTGCTTGATGTGCATTAACCTGGTCTGCTTTATTAAGACTGCACTATCTTAACGATGGATCTCCTCCTGCTGAGGGCTTGACTACTGCATGAATGACACACTGACATGTGCTGCTGTCACTGTCCTCCTGACATAAAATTGTTCTTTCTGCCGACTGCTTAACTCCTCGCGCTTCTCGCTCTCTCGCAATGATTTTTCTTTTTCTTTCTTCCTTCTTTCTCACTTTCACAAATGCTGTGCTTTCTCCACCTCCCGCTCATTCACATCCATGCTCCACAATCTTTCTTTTTTTCTGTTATTTTTTTTCGCTTTCTTTCTGCTCCACACCTTTACGGCACTGCTTAATTTTTTATCTCCCTTTTCACCTCTGATCACACCCCTTCCACTCTGCTGGGTCATTGTTTGCTTCTTCTAATCTGTAATTGGTGAGTTCAACCCCGCAGTTCATTGCAGCATGTGCTGTTTAGATAAATCCCCCCTTCTGCGTCTTTTAAGGTTGTGTCTATTTTGGCATGTTGCAAAGTTTGACTCGTGCATGAGACGCAACCTACTGTTGTGTATGTTTACACAATGCATCTTTATTTTCCTCTGTCTTTTAGCGCAGTGGCTCTTACAATAACCACGTGCCATCAAGGCCCGAGTCATGCGTGTAGTCGAGTCTGCAGGTTTTCATTGCAGTTTTGAAGGACTACAGCAAGACCTTCCATTGACTTTTCCAAGTGGCCCATTGAATAGCATCACATTGTTGTGAAAGCTTTTACTTGTTGGCAACTGCCAAGGTCAGAATCAAGCGCACTGTCCATTACTTGAACTCACTTTTATTAAGATAGTATTTCAGTCCTCAGACATTCACCAGGCAAAATTCATACACATAAACAGCAACATGCAAACAACATATACATAAAAAGGCTGCAGGCTTTCACTTGGGGAAAATCCACCAATCAGAAGACACCATTATAACCTTCCAGTATGCATGCAAATTAAGGTCAATGAGCTCCTAAAATACAAAAACAAACATGATACTGAGCTCTTACAATTGTAAAAATACAAATGGATAATAAATGTGCCAATATTATACAATATAAATTCACATTATGCATTAGGGACGTCTGCAGACATTAGATAAGATTTTTTACAAAGCAGTTCCATATTAAATCATGTTCACCTGATTAATGTCAAAGGAGTGAAATGTGATGGACCATGGGTGGGATTCTTTGCTTTTGTTTTGTTTTTTTATCTGATCCTACACACCTGGTGCGTCAGAAACATAAAACTTACTTTAAATATGAAACCTTTACAGTTAGTGTTGGTTAGAGGCTGAACGTCCTGCTACTCTGGTTATAGTGTTAGAAGCCTGTTGAAGAGCCTCTAAACCATTTAAAATATTCCTATTCCTTGGTGCAGTGATTCACAGCCAGTGGTGCTTGTACCCTAAGGGGTATTTCTGCAGTTAGTTGGAATGAAAACCTGTAAAGTCTTTGGCCTTGATGACACCTGGTTCAAAACCAGTGCTTTATTCCAAAATCAGCCGGTGTCTTAAATTCCTGAGATGTGACCATGTAAACTGACTGAGCAACTACCCACATGAGTGCAGTTGCTGTAGTTGTATCCCTTTGAATGCTTAGATATATTTACAGTCCTACATTGTGCATGCGATGCACAGATGACTACCGATGCTGTCACAGCTGGACTGTCCCCCTCACCGTACCGTCCGGTCTCACTTCTGCCCTCTGCCTGTGTTATAACCAGATTAGGGATTTGCAGGTTTGTAATCCGTCTTGTTTCTCTGATGTCCCGCCAACCCCACCCTCTTCCCAAAGTGTTTGATGGATTAGGTGACTTGCTGATGCCCGCCATAACGCCCCAGAGTACCGGGGGCAGCACTGCTGGAAGCACAGCTGGAAGCATGGGAACTCCCATCGCAGGGGGAGGCATTGCAGCCGCTCCCCCCGCCACCCCACCTCCCACCAAAACCATTGGAGGAGATCTGGACTCGTCACTGGCCAACCTGGTTGGAGGTAGGTGGCAGCTTTTCATTCCTGAGTATTTCTTTTTATTTAAAATAAATACTTAATAGAACCTTAACCTGTTCTTCTTTCTTTCTTCTGTTCAGACCTTGGAGTAAAGAAAAAGTAAGTGTGTGTTTAAATATAATTTAAATAAAATATTCTATAAGAAAAGAAAGAAAGTCTTAGAAGGCTGTCAATTATTTGTTCATATAAAATTAAAGGTTGCAATACTCTCAAGGCTGACGAAGGGCACTGGTTCATCATGCCTTTGATTTTTGAATCTATTTTTGAGAAACTCTTGCACAAGATTTTATCATATCATCTGCTGACTGAGTTTGCATCTCTCCTAAATGTTGTTTTGAGCAGATTTTTTAGATTTGCTTTTATCAAATCATAGCCACCAAATGAATGAGTCTTAATATAACATATATATATATATATATATAACATAACTTGAGTCTGATTTGGACACAAATGTCAATAAAGTCCAGGCATTAGGACGGAGTCTCAGACATGTCCTGTGTTTGATCTGTTCTAGGGACCCGCAGAGTGAGAAGAAGCTGACAGGAGGCGCCAACTGGATGCCACAGGTGGCCCCCACAAGCTGGGCTACACCAGGAGCCCCCATGGTAAGAACAGCATGGACTCCCCCACCATGAGGTCACGCTTAATCCAAAAGCAGTTAATCCAACTGCGATGCAAACTGTTTCAGAACTTCTACAAGCTGTGTGTTTGTGATTAAGGTTTTAAGAAATTACAAATTGTGCTGATGTGACCACTGTCTGTCCCTTTAGGCTGGTGCCACTTCTGGAGCTCCTGGGGCACCGGGAGCGGCTCCACCTGGTGGAGCCATGGTGCCACCAATGAGCGCACAGCCTGGCTTCGGCATGGTGAGCTTTATGTAATTTGTAGTGAAATCTCTCATGTACAAGTATATATTGTATTTCACCTCTAGATAATCGTGAAGGCTGTTGATTAATCTGTTCTGTCTTTAGAAATCCTAATCTACTGTGTTCTCCCTGCCTTACCAGCCTCCATCTGGGGGGACCGGAGCTCCCATGATGCAACCCATGATGGGACAGCCTATGATGGGACAGCCCATAATGAGACCTGCATACACAGGAGTGGCTGGAGCTGCACCTGGAGCGGCTGCACCAGGGGCACCGGTAACAGACCACACACACTGAAACCCTCAGTTACCAATAGATTCATGTCAAAAAGATTCATGCTATTGTAAAAAGATGCCGTAACACTCACGCTCTGCTTTCCCTTCTTTCACAGCTTTCTCCAGGACCTGCAAGCCAGAGTCCCAAGAAGCCCAAGGACCCTCTGGCCGAACTCGATCTCAAGGACTTCTTATAACGCCCCAGGTGGGAGATCAGAACAGAACATATGGTATATACAGCACAATATTTACAATAGCAACCTCTGGCAGACCTGGATACATTCTCTTTGTGGTGGTTGATGCATCACTAGCTGCTACGTGTGTTAAAATACATTTGATGGACAGACGGATCAAATGGCTTATTTCTGGTGATGACAAAGATGTTTGGAATCTTTCATTTGCCACAACAATGTTTAAATTGCAGATATGGAGACTTGTTTCCAAGTCCTAAGGATTGGTTTGCAGACTTGTTTGAGACATGACTTCAATGTAGAATAAAAAAAATGGAGTTGTTGAAAGAGTTTCTTTTGTGTTGAAGGATTTCGACCTTCCTTGATAGTTACTCTGCTACCAAGTATAGTACCTGCAGATACCTGCTCTTCTTTCAAGTAACCCTGAAAAAGTATGAGCCTCCTACTTATGGATGCTTCTATTAAAATAAAATCTACATTGGGTTTGGATGTTCCGACTGGTTTCTTTTCAATCAATTAACAAAAATTAAGTCATTTGAACAAAATGCACTTTCTTGCACTCTTAGCATTTAGATGAATAGTCTCAGAATTATTGAGAATTAAGCTGTTCATTAGCTACTCATCATTGCTGTTTAAAGGCCCATTTGGAGTGTGCATGAAATGGTTGAACCAAAATTTGCACTCTGCAATCATCTTGTCATCATGTAGTGTCAAGACCCACAAGACTCTTATGGCGAAATGCTCTCTATTTCCTGTCTTCCAGCTGCTTCCTTCTCTGGAGCAGGGCCTTCTCACCTTTTACCTGGTGTCTGTCAACATCTCAGGATGCCAGCAATGTTCAGCTACTCAACCTTATAAGTCTCTTTTCTCCACCCCGTCCATGAACACCCCGCCCTTCTCCTGTGTGATGTCGTAGCACAAACTGTGAAAGTGAACCATAGCGGATTATATATGAATATAAGAGAAAAAAAATACAAGTGTGTGCTTATGTAGATGTACCAATCTTTTGTCTAAACAAAACCACACAAAACCCTGAAAAAAAAGTCCACAAAAGTAAGTGAGAGAAAGTGAAGGCGTATGTGTTTAGACCTCTTTCTAGTGTTGAGTTGAATGATGGATGTGCTTTGGTGTCTTGAGCTCCACCCACCCACCCCGTATTTTTGTCCCCGCCTCCTTATGAAGGGGGCGGAGCGCTTCTTTGTCCCACTCTGACTGGATATGAGTGGTAAACCAAGCCCCAGTAGATTTTCAGAGAAACATGTGGTGTGTTGTTTACAGGAAGGTCCTCTTTGATGTACATAGATTTCTCTGGCGAGGATTTCGTCTCTATTCTGTATGTCTGTTGAAGAGAAATATAAATGTGAATCTGACATGAAATTGTAAGAAGTTGTGTGAGTATCCTTCTATTTCCCGTCATCATTTGAAAGTATTTGGAAACAAATATGAATACCGCTATATAATTAATATACTGTATATTAAGAAACAACTTCTACGGGCTTCAGAATCATACCAGACCAGCAAGTGATCCTTTTAGTTTGTTTCTTTTTGTACTTGTTGCTTATTTTTCTATGTTTGTTTTTTTGTCTTATTTATATGTTCTGTTTCTATAATCAATAATCCTCCAGAATGCTGTTGATATTTGCTGGCATTGCTATTAAAAACATATCTTACAACTTACTTCCAGAGAAAACGCTTTACTTATTCATCATAAAGGTGAATTCAAACTGTCCTTCAATGTAACTGTAGAAGAGTCCACCTCGGATTTTGACACTTCTCACATCGGTATGTCTTTTGCTTGTATTTTCATTATAACTTATGAAGTCCAGTTCAGTATGGTTAATTTGTTTTTAATAATATATTCCATTGCCATACCAAACGTTGTGTTCAGACAGGTCAAATAAAGTGTTTTTAGATCAGATTTAAATTATGTTGAGATGTGGTTTGAAATGGATTTTTAAATCCAACAGATTTACAACATGGTAATCCAACAGGAAACACTCATGTGGCTCTTTTTACTTTTCAGTGTGACCACAAGATGCCATCACAAAAGTCAGATTCAGGAACAGATTAAAGGTACCCTGTTGATGTTTTTTAAAGTTATGTTTGCATTCACAGTTTCTTACCAAAATAATCTGTGTGTCCTTTAGGTATAATACATGTGTTGAGAGCATTTACTTCCTCATAAAACATTTTCTTTTGAAAACCACACTGTTTACAAACCAAAACGGGGACCCCCTCATCAAAACATTGCTTCACAGTGCTACTAGTGTTCCAACAACTTCACCTTCACCTTTACCAGGGTACCTTTAAGCTTGACAAAAAAATTAGACAAAAAAAGATTGAGCTTCGATTGCTGTCTGAACATAAGGTTTTTTTCAAGTTGCTCATTTGATCATTGCTGAACTTCGGCCCATTGTCAGTGTAACTTCTGTAAACTGTATGTGGCCACATGGGAGTGGTCTGTGAAGACGGTCTGTAGAGGTCATTGTTGCATCTTCTAGCCCTGATCTTGTTCCCCATTAGTGTCTTTACACAAAGTACTTGTGTTGCTGCTGGCCTACAATGGAAACGGTATGTTCTAGTGTTGACATTCATGTGGACAGCTGAATAACGTCAGTCCAAGGTCCTGTGTTATAAATTACAGACAGTTCTAAAGATTACTCTGTGTATCATTTCAGTGGACTGTGTAAGCAACTGGTTGTGAGAGTCAGATGAGATTCTGATAAAATAATGGGAGATTATTGACATTTTTCATGACTGAGTTATTAAAATTGTATTTTTGTTTAGTTGTAAATTTATTTTATTTACGATGGCCCTCCCCAGTGCATGTAAGCCCTTTGAGATGCAATAAATTCAATGGCGGATTGAACTGAATTATTTTCTTTTCTTCTACAGTATATGGTTGATATGTCTGATTTAAAGAGAATTTCATTAACTTCAGTTCCACCTCATCAAAAGTACCACCTGAGCATGTGTCCATGAGCTGTAATGGTGGACTTAAAATTTGGCACAGGCCATCAGGAACCCCAAAATCACTGTGTTGATTGTTTTTTGGTAATTTGATCATTAAGGAATCCGCACTACAAAGTAGCCTAAAGTACAGATCACTGCAGGTCCTGCATTAGTACCTCATCCTGTGGTTCCAGCTATCAAAGCCTAGTCTTTTTGGCTGCCGGACAATTGGGCCGATAAGAATTTAAAAAATGCAGTTGAAAAACCAGCAGTATTTTGCCTTGGTTGACTGGCTCACAGTGTTTCTTTCAGTTCTTCTCAGACAGGGGTGGGAGGGGCCGTTTTAATATAATTGGCTTTGGTCTACCAAATAGTTCCACACATCCCTACCTCATAGCCAGTTACGTTTGGTCCACGTGGGTTTGTCCCACCCCCTTCCTGAAAGCTGCTGTAAATCAACTAAATGCGCCACATCTGAACGTGCACGCAACGGATGAAACGTGTAAAAAACATATATTTACAAACAAGGGTGGTCCTGAAAAGTTGAGAGAGAAGAAAAAGAAGTTGTTCCAGGTAGGTGCAGCAAAGTGCCTCAAAATGACTGACTTATTGTCTGGTGGTGCTGCGGCTAGTTCTTCCATCAGAGAAGACAGGCAGTGACCGGCGAGGCCGACCCCAGTACGTGAGGCGACATGGGTAAACAGACAGACAGCAGAGATGAGGGCAATAGCAAAGCAGCAGAGTCAGATCCAGCACACCCCTGGGAGCTCAGGGAAAGCGCCTGTGACATGGTAAGGTCGATGATGACAAGGCTTAATTGGATAGCTTGCTCTTTAGGAGATAATTAACCGTTACACAGGTATCAGTGATACATTAACATGATGGCTTACAGTTTTTGGTTTGATTAACCTACAGACTAACCACAAGTCAGATCTTTTTTCCAGGTTTAATGAAACAAAAACTACTAAAATGATCAATCTCGGCCCTGTAATTCTCAACCTGCTGTAGCTACTGTCTAGTTGAAATTAGCCTGTTACTATAGCGATTGTTACCACTAGTACCACAGGTGGATTTATTTTCACCCTTTCTCTAACTAGAAATGTCTCAAAGGTTTTCTCTCTATGGTAAAACTATTACACAGTAAAAGTAGTGTCCGAGCAGCCACTTGGCTTGGATGTACACTATAATTTATTTGTTGTTGTTTGTAATTTGTTTGTATTTGCTTATTTGTAATCAAGGGTTCAGGTGAGGTGATAACTTCACTTGAGGAGAGCTAGATAGGTGTTTCTATTGAGTTTTGAAAATGTATTTTCTTACCTCATTTCATGAGCCATTAAATACTTGCATAAAATTCTCAAGTATGCAGGAATAAAGGTCTTTCAATACACATACCTCCCATCAAATGCTTTGTCAGAGACAAAGGAACAAATTCCAGGGCCACTTTTTTGCCCCAGTCTGCTCCTGTCTCTGGGCGTGTAAAATTCTGCCATTTACAGTATAGTCTGTTGTGGTGACTGTAGTTAAACTCATATAACACATATATAACTCACATAATTGGTTCTATCTCCTACATGCTCCTCCCTCTAACGGGCTTCGCTGTAGGTTTACTCCGTCAAGGCTCTGCCTGAGACGGATTTTTTCACTCACCGTTCAATCGGGGTAGTGACTGCTCACCACAGTCCTCTATAAAAACCCAGCGTATACGATGCTCGTCTCCATCCTCACTCTGTTACTCTAAAAAAAAAATTTTTTTGGAGAACTTGCCACCATTTAGTACTGTAGCTGATTTCAGCAGCTACTTCCATGCATAAGACTTGCGACATTAAGCCAGCCAGCATCTGCTCTGCTCCTCCGGGAGGAGTATGAGTAGCAGCAGCAGTTTGCCGGGTACATCAGATCCTTCCACACCAGCACGGTGCCGTAGCGGCCTAGATCACTCCTCATGGACAGCCCGCCAGCACACCGTTACCCGCTTGATGATTCTCCCGCCCTCTTCGAAGCAAAGCGCAGGTGGGGCAGTGGCACCTCTGGCTAAGTCTCTCCACCCTGAAAAGGGCTGAGCATCGTCAGCTGATGTAAGTCTCTTTTGCGTGGACCTGCAGACTATGATCGACCACCTGGAGAAGACGACGAAGGCTCACATCCTCCCTAAACAGCAGTATACCTCTAATGCTTGCACTGCACAGGCAACAGTTGCTAGCCTCATGAGGGAGGAGAGGCCCTCCGGCAATCAGGAGCTCATCTTGTAAAAAACAATGCAGTGCCTTTTGTGTTAGTGTGACCAGATAAGACGGCAGTTAGTCATGTTCCCTCTGCAGGCCTCTGGAGTGCACACGGAGCACCCACAAGTTTCACCTTGTCAATTTCGGCTTGGGACATTACATCAGCGGGCAGTTAATAGTATTATAAGTTGGTACACATTTTCATGCTTATAAAGTCCACTGTAAACTTCTTAGAAATGTTTTGATTAATATATCATTATTACCTATGAAATAACTGTACGTGTACAGTATAATGTAGCTACAGATCATGTAGCAAAGATCAGAGTGATATAGGTTCCTACACAATCTTTGATATTAGTCACTTCTGCTTGCTCAAAGTGGATGTAGTATGCCTACAACAACAGTAGAGTCCGTCATACAAGGGTGGCTCATTAATCACTGTACATGTTACAGGTCTCAGGCTGAGACTCGTAGACAGATAAGGCTCCTGAAAAAGAAAAGGAGAGGTGACAGGTATTTGTGGTCAATGTAGCTCTTCTCAACAGATTCTTTATTTATCAATATGCTAAGTCTCTTTTTTTTGGTCTGTCTTTGATTCTCAATATTCCAATGCTATTTTATCAATCATATGTTTATGTGGACAGAACACAGCACCTGAGATAATAGCACGTCTCCAGCATCCACACTCAACTCACTAAGCACTGACTGACTCATGGAGGCTTATGTGGAAACAGACAATGTTTAAATGCATCAACATTTAACCAGGATACTAAAACTAGTAGAAGTTAGTCAGTTAACTTTCCTTACATGTGCACACATTAACACAATTCCTGTCAGGAACAAACCCAGTAGAGTACATTCCTCCGTGTAAACCCTTCTGATGGGAGTGAATAAAAATCCACTTGATACAATCTCACATAATTATACCAACAGAATAAACCAAATCAACAAAAGCTTTGCAGCTAGCGCCATTTTGGTTTACACACGGCACATTGATAGGCACAGCTAAAATGACTTGAGGCTTAATTCAACACGGGCTTTTTTCAATTAAGGACACATTTCCTTAGCACATTGAAGGAATACACCCCTGGATGGCATTTTGATGTGTTTACATTAGACTTTCTTCCGTGTGTCTTTGGTCCTCCCCCAAAACTGACACTAATAATTACTATTTAACATGAAATAGAACGATGAATGAAAGGTTGTTGTCCACACTTTTCCAGTGCTGAGACTTTTTTTTTTAAAAGTGTTCATTTTATTTTTCAGTGTATTACCCAGAAGGAGAGACTTTAAGGTTTATGTGAATGCTATTATCATGTATGATAAAAGCATTGCAATTGGAACCAACATTGAAGATACAATTGATACATTTTTTTTGGCATTGCAGACTTAAGGCGGTAAAACTCAAACACAGCGATATGAAGGTTGAATTCGATATTCTGACTACTGGTCATTACCTTTTTCTCCTTGTGCCTGATGTCCGTGTACCAAAGCACTGCTGCGCTTGATAACAAGGTGCACATTCTCTCCTGACTGGAGCTGCAGCCGGCGGGGTGGGAAGATTGAATGATAGGTAACTGTCCAGCATGTCCACACTTGGAGTTGCAGCAATTGGTTGTTGTCGCATTTAACAGGGTTCTAGTGGTCTCCACTCAGGCCAATTTATTGGTAAGTAACACGGCTGCTTTGGTTAGGTTACTGGTAGGATGTTGAGCAGACATCAGTGTAGTAGTGTCTGTATTATGAGACGTGCACTTCCTTTTTTCATCCACTTTCTGGTTCAACATCTTCCGTTTTAAGTGAAATCCTCTTGCCCGGACATAATTTTATAAAGGAGCGTTTCAAGCTGTGTATATGATTATATTTTGCTAGTATGTGTGAAAGTGTATAATTTTTCAGTTGGCTCTTTAAGTGTTTTTGTAAAAAGCTTTTCACTAGTATAGGTAATATAGGTTTTCAGTATAGTATGTTAATAAGTTTGGTTTCATATGTGCATGGTAAGTCTGAATAATGTCCCTGACTGCACCCCATATTTTCAACTGTTTTGTCTGCTGCATGCTTTGCTAGATAAGCTCATAGCGAATTGTTTCGAAGAAGCTTAAATGAAAGCTGTCTATCAGCCTTGACTTGGGAATTGATTCAGGATTTGAGTAGAAAGACTTGAGGCAATACTTGTGACTTGCAAAAGTTGATCAAAATAATGCCTTTTTGTAAATTTGCTCTGACATTTTCACATGCCACACAACTTAATTAATTGTAAATGCTCAGATCTTTCAAAATCCACAACCCAGTTTGCAATGCGGGCTCTCTGTTTCCCCAATCAGATTATTCAAAGGATATCACTTAATTTTGTCAGGCTTTTTTATACTATGCATGACACAATGATGCATACACCATGCAACTCTCACAGGTGTAGGTGAGTTGATACTGGACACAAATGGCACCTAAATCTTTGATCCTCAACAGTACATTCTTCAGCATAATAAACTTTGACACTCTGCAATAAAGTCAAGAAGAATAAGAATAAAAGTAATAATGTAATTTGAAAAAGAATGTTAAGTTATGTTATAGAAATGTTTATTTTCCTACATGTTTGTTATGTGCTCAATTCTGGTAATTCATTTAATTTACAACATGTCTTATGGTGAAACCAAAGGCAAATGTCCACATTGTGGATAATAAAGTTTTCGTTTTCAGATTCGGCTGCTGCTGTCTCAGACTGATTGTACTGTAGCTGAATAACTTTAGTCTGGTCAAGGTACTAAGCTTTTGTTTCAATCACTTTCTGTAGCATATTTCAGTTGCAGGAAGTTACTGAAACAAAGATACATTTAGTGCCAAGACAAAGCTTAAGTGTTAAGGTGAAATAAATGCACTACAGACAGTGAAAGTGTGTTAAATGTTTGTTTTACACTGAAACTAATTCACACACATTTGAAATGACATATATACTGTGTAGCATATTTTGTGTAAAAAAATAATGTTGACAAACTGTCTTACAATAAATACTAATATGTTTTTTTGATTATTTGAGTATTACTAGATTCTGGTACATTAAAAGTTTTCACTTGATTGGTTCTGTTGGGATTTTACCAAATGGCAACATCTGAGGCTGAAAACTGAAGCCAACACAAGACTACCAAAAACTGAAGTTCCTCGAATGGCAGAAATGAACATGTTTACAAGGATGGTAGAAAAAACGGTTGTGGTCTCTAGCTAATGACACTCTTCATGACAACTGTATGGGTGGTGAATTTTTATATAACCCACCTGTTTAAATTTTAGTAAGTCTTAAAGTTCTGCATAATTGAGAATGCGCCGCTTTGAGTGACAGGTAGGTGAGCGTATGCCTGCTACAAGCTGGCAAGCACCGAAGTCTCGGCTCCACGTGCGCCCCTCCACTTTGCCCATATTTGGTTTAGCTGGGAGTTTGGCGGAGTCAGTCACTGGCAAGATGGCAGCCCACCCTGCGCTTCAAAACCGCGCTTCAGAAATATATGGGTGATGTCACGGATGCTACGTCCATCTTTTTTACAGTCTATGGAATTTACTCACCATAATTGGCTGGGGTGGGAATACTGTAAGTTCATTGACGTATTACATGGCGTCTTCTGAAGGACCGTCCAATAGGGTCGATTTCCCGAAGACTCTATCTAACATGCCACCTTTGAATGTGTGACCTCAAGCTTCCATGCACATATCATTCACCTGTATTTGTGGTCGACTGAAGAATTTCCCCAACAACTGTCCAGGTTATCATTTCCTAGTATTGCATATGTCTGTGGCTGAATGCTGAGCCAATGTCTGTGCTTGTAAAAAGTCTTGACAGGTTACCCCCAATGCTTTGTCAGTTTAGTCCAAGACTTACTAAATGAGAGATTTGCTATTCTGAAATAATGTACCAAGGTTTGCCTTGATGTCTATTCATGAGAAGTGTAGGCAACACCACTTTACTATTCTCAAACCTGGTTCTTTGTCTGGTTTCAAAAGCATTCAGCAAAAAATGAGGACCATAAAAGGACACTTACTATTAACTGCTTCTCTGTTTCTTGAATCTTCAACAAATCCGGAGAAATCCAGAGAAGGTTTGGATGTGATCACAAAGTTCTCTGTGCAGCCTGTCTTTGAATCTGTCCTATACATTCTAACAAATAATAAAAAACAATTCTGTCATTTTCATTTCTACTTACTCGCAAAATGAATAATTGCATTTCAAAAGAAATTAGGATGACTTTGAATAACATCATTACATAGTAATGTTATTTAACATCAGGTCACATTAAGATTTAACATTTTCTATTTCACAAATTTTAATTACATTTAACATTTAGATGTAATATTCATTCATATTCATTCATCCTTAACATTATATTAAATATGTTTTTACAAGAAAAAGTATGACAAAATTCACAAATGCACTAAACCTGGTAAAAAAAAGTGACTAAAAAATTCACGCCACTTTTTAATGTTGTTTGGAGCTAAATGTGGCGAAATGATGCCACTTTTAAATCAGTGCCCTATACTTAGAGGTGTAATTTCAGGTGACACATTAGCTATCACTGAGTTAGTAAGTTAAACAGTTTAAGTAGTAGTACATAGTACAGTCCCCACTATTGGCAATGGTCTCATAACAATTGTTACCCACAAACCAGTTTATGGTAGTAATCAGTTTTTGTAATCAGGAAAATCACATACACACACACAAGAAGTAATCTTGGTTTAATGGTTGGTAGTCTTCAATCTGCATCATTAATTTCAGATTAATTTCAGGTATTTGGTATTCAAAAGGATAGTCGTATGAATTTTTGGAACATAAGCTACATGAAAAGTCAAAAATATCACATTCCCGATTTAAATTTGTTAACAATATTACTTTTGTAATCATATTTAACCCTTAGAATTACAGAAATCTAAACAGCTCAAGTAAATTATTAAATGGTTCAGTCCCATCTTAACACAAACCAAATATGTCGCCTCACATTAAATACATAGTTACAGTACTAGGCTATCAAAATATATTCTGAGAAGCCACCCCCCCACCCCTACCCCCGCCCAACCCCAATCAAAAAAAATTGTTTACAATTCCATAAATTAGCACCACGTCTTCTGGATAAGCACCGATATAATTATGTGCACAACAATGAAGCCACATTTCACTGTGTTGCAAGAACAGAGAAAAGATGGTGAGACGCACAAATCAGAAAAATCTTCTATCCAGGATCCATAAGGATCCTTTCTCTATTTTGACAGAAAAATAGTCTTATTTAAAAAGATAGTTGTAAAAAACAAACTCAAACTTCTAGATATACACAATGCAAAACACCAGCTCATTACATTAAAGTGTTTTAAAAAACAGTAATCTCAATATCTCTATATATTTCATTTGTAAAACAATTTTTTTTTTTCCTGGGTCTTTTGTCAAAGCCAATACACGTGATCTTCTTTACAGTGGTGGAAAACACTTGACAATGCAAGTCTCTCCATATAAAGCCTAGTTGGAATATATGACGAATGTATTGGGGCATTGCTCACAAACATTTGAATATACATGCTTTCCAATATTGTATCCAAAAAGGTCAAATCTTTTTTTCTTTTTCTTTTTTTTTTAAAGAGTCAAAATAGAAAGCAAAACTGCAGATCTGACTGATCTGTAAATACGTAAAATACATATTTTTTTCTCAGTTGTTTTTTTAACTAATAAATTAGAAAAGCTGAAGAGCCACAGTTCTCTTGATGCATTGACAAGTTCCTCTTGTCAACATTGAGTCTGCATGGCTGTGTGTGTGTGTGTGTGTGTGTGTGTGTGTGTGTGGGGGGGGGGGGGGGGG
>NW_019524978.1:1175325-1209655 GCF_002814215.2 Seriola lalandi dorsalis | reverse complement strand
GGGGGGGTATAGATCAGTGGAAGAGTTGCTGGGACACACAGGAGGTAACAGGAAGGCAGGAAGAGGAGAGGCAGTCGACGGGCCCCTGGTTGGTAATAGGAGGTTAGGGGGTGAGAATAGGTAAGGTGTCCCTTGTATAGAGGTTTTCTGAGGGATAGGAGGGGGGTGGTGGTTAAACGTGGATCCTGTGTTTTCTTAGGCTACCTTGCACTCACTTGAGTCCCCGTGGACCCAGTAGCAGATCTGAGCGTATTTGAGGGGTGTTATCCTCACTGCCACATTGTAATCCTGTTGCATCCCATCCCCATTTACATCCACCCACTGGTGACCAGAGAAAACCCCAATGATCTTCCTCTTCCACTTCTTCTTGCCAGGCTCTTTGAGGCGGATGTAGACCCCAGAGCCACTGGAGCCGGGTTTGGCATCGCAGAACTGATAAAGTAAATCATTGGATTCCTCAGACACAGAGCAGAACCGGTATACCAGGTTTCCAGGCCGGTCATCATCAAAGCCAGAGAAGTGGATCCTCCCAGCGGGGAGTTTCTTCACGGAGGGGATAACACCCAGATCCATGTGCTTGACTTTTGGGGCTTTCTTCAACTCCAGAACAGCATAGTCATAATCTGCAGCCAGTCCGTCAGACACACCTTTGAACCAACCCTTAGGAATCTGGGTCTTTTTGACCCTGGTCCACCTGAATGAAGGTTTCTCTGATTCCGCACTTCGCCGATTCCGGCTCTTCCTACCTTTCCCTTTACCTTTACGGTCCCCTTTCCCATCATTCTCTTCCTTTTCCTCGACTTCCTCTTTACCTTTGTCTCCCTTTCTCCTTTTGCCCTTTCCTCGCCCTCCTCTCCCTTTGCCTCCTTTCCCTCGTCTGGACTTCTCCTTCAGGATGCCAACACGTAGCTTCTGTGCTCCGTCTAGATAATCCTTGCCATCATGGATGCAGTGGGCAGCCGTCAACACATGTTTAGGTGACACCAGAACCCCAGAACATCCTGTGGAGATCTTTACAGTGGTTGAGAAGGGATATTTGGTAGAGAACTGCTTATCAGCGATGGTGAAGCGGGTGTCTGTGCCGTACACTTCCCGTTTGTGGCGGGAGCTAGATGAGGCATTACTGGTCCAGACTGTCACCTCATTAAGACCTTGCACAGAAACTGAGGTATACGTGCGTGTACCATTCTCATAGACCGTCTCGTAGGAAAGGAACTGCTCCAGGTCATCCAGAGAAGGTGTAGGGAGGCGACGCTGACACTCGATCCCACAGGTCCCACTCAGCTCTGGTTGTGGATGGGCTGAGAAGTTGGGGCTGCTGAGATGCACAGTACGTCTTTTCCTTACCAGAGGTACCTTCCACTGTGGCCAGGTATACTCATCATCAATTGCGTTCTCCTCAGCAGTTACAGCCACCACCACAGCCAGTACCAACACCGGGAGCAGGACACACAGCGGTATGGGGCCCATTGTTAAGCTGGGCCTGGCTCTGAAACATAAATAACAGACAGGGAGACTCAAAAAACTTTTCAAGAAGTCATGAAACAGGTTCAGTTCAGCACAAAGTTCAGTTTGCTCTTTTTACCCACACTAAGAGGTAACAACTTTTTCACTATGCGTGGCTCTAGGGATAGCAGGGTCAGTCAATTGGTCCACCTCTTTGGTGATGCCTTAACCGTTAATCTATTGCCACTATTAGGTTGACATTTGTGGTTTTTAGTGAAATGTCTTTACAGACACAGTATGGATTGCCATAAAATTTGGCACAGATATTCATGGTACCCGGAGGATGAATGTTAACAACTTTGGTGCTCCCTAGACTTTCCATGTTGTGTTACTGGCAGTCAAGTTATTCAATGAAAGATCTCAACATCTTCTTTATGGATTGGCACAAAATTGTGTGGAGACATTCATGGTTATCTGGCATGGAATCCTAAAGACTTCTGTGAACATCTGACTTCGCTGCCAGCGCCACCTTGAGGTTCACATTTGTGGGTTTGAGTGAAATGCTTGACAACTATTTGAAATTTGGTACATTGAGATATTGAAGTCTCCCTCTGGATGAGTTGTTATGCCATGACTTAAGCTCTTGTGCCGTCATCGGGTCAAAATTTGAATTTGACTACCACTCTGCAAAAACTAAAAGCATTCCTACTTTGTGTTTAGTTTAAATTAGCAAATGTTAACATTTTAATATGCTAAATTAGATGCTGAACATGGTAAACATTATACCAGCATAATGCCAATACAGTAAGTACGAACAGTAGTGTATTGGCATTTTCACTGTGAGGAGCTCAAAGCACCATTGTGCCTAAATACAGATTCTCAGAGCTACTACCATGACAATAGACTCTTAATATTGTTTATTTCAGATAAGCAACAGCTGGAACTGAATATTACGGTTATGGTTGTTGCATTGTAGTTTCCCAGTAAGGACAGGTGGTTGCTTGTGTAAACTGTTTGCTTCAGTGCAGTCAGCAACAAAACTTATACAAGTACGAGGTTAATAGCTCGGGAACCTCCCATCATCCACAAAGCTATCACATCATGCTTGACACTGGGCTTCAGTGGAAAAAGCAACTGTATATGGTTTGTCACTAATATCTGATCCAGTGCTGCCTGACAGACATACTGTATGATCTTGCTTGGAACCAGAATGCTCAGCAAACAACTTTTAATCAGCTTTGAGGATGTCAAACATGAAGGAAAACTCTGATTTCCCTGAATTGGGGAGGTCTTATATTCACTAATGATGTCTTCTACAATCACAGTTCCATTTATGGCCACATGGAGGCAGTGTAGCCCAGAGTATTCGACATCCACTGGGCTTTGAGCCCTTATCACTTAGGTAGCTCAGCAGTCTGTGACAGCACAACTCACATAGGACAGCCCCATTTTTTTTAGAGTAAGATTCCTTAAAATGCTCAAGTTTGCAGAAAAAGATTGGTGTCATTATTCTTAAGGAAAATAGCACTTTGTTTAAAATATTATGAAACTTCTCTAGCGTTGATGCATTTGCTGTGTGGTTGGGGGGAGATTTATGTCCTCTGAGCCTTTCTGGAGGCTGCGGGAAGTGAGAAGGACGAGATGAACCCTGATCCTCTGAATGGGCTGAGACAGTGGCTTGGAGGTTTGCCACAATGGTTAACCTTCTCTCTCAGTAATGACCATATCTGGTTTCCTTAGCCTCACTCCACTCCTTGTCCATGCATACAAATGACATCAAACCTAAAGACTATGCAGGCTGCAGACAGCCTGCTGGTTCATGCTTCTACTGTATGTGATGTTGCCAATAATCCTGATAACCCCTATAAAGTAAATTACAGTTTGGGTGCGTTTTAATAGATTCAGCAGACCATCACTTAACTAAGGAGTAGGAGAGCTTCAATACGTCAGCATGGCTGTGGTCACGCAGCGATTTCAGACACAAGGAGAGAAAATCATTTGGATGCTGTCCATTGAGCAGCAATGTAGCAAGAGTGAAAATCCAACAGTTAATTTCTAACAGAAGTCCAGAGTGAAATAGCCATTCATTCTGGCTGTTTGGGTGGTGTAAATGGAGTGTGGCAGACAGGCTGACGTCTAAGGTCCTTCAGCTGGAGGACGGATCCTTGGGGGGACAGCCTCAATTGGCCAGAGGGTCCATAGAGGCACATTCCCTTTCAATGAGATGTTAGTGCGGCATGAAAATGAGACATTGCCTGGTTTGGCAAAGCTCACAGGAGACTCAGCTGAGAGGGAGCATTGCCTCATTGCATGTACGGTATCAACTAAGGACCATATTAGTGCTTTATCATCTCAATATGGTGATTCTACCCAAATTCCTCTTTTTAGTTGAGACTTAAGAGCATTCCCTTTTCATTCCAGGTTTGTTCATCAGTTAGTGCCCAGTCATCCATCTGAGTCTGACAGCAAAGTTTTTGGATGAAGTTTACCACGCAGTGTCCAATAAAACATACTCAGTGACCAACAGCTAACCAGTCCGAAACAGACGGTAATAAAGTACAAGCCCACAAGAGCTGTAAAACAGTCTCAATAAATGAGAATACAAAAATGACCCAGAGTCTCTGTTCAGCTTCACACTCCCACCACCAGACTCAGACATAACACAAATCCAGAAGAAAGCCTGCAATTATTCAGCATAGAGTGGAAACTGATATGCTGCCATGATGGCTCTTGGTCATAGAAGGCGTTCATTTCGACTAAACTATTTTCCACTGCAGTCAGCTGAACAAGAAGCTGTGCCCTCTCCATCCCTCAGTGGAAGGAGTCACAAGAAGCTGCAAGAGGCACCCAGGAGACAACGTGACCAAAGGATGGCGCTATGGCACAGTTGTCCACCCCCTCTCCAGTAAGCATGGGTCAGTGTCTATTGTCTAGTTCAACACCAAGATTATTATTAAAAGGGGTGTTTTCATTCATTTTCACCGATTTTCACAACTTTTAAAATAAACTTCACCTCCCAGGCACAGTTTCCAAAGTGTCCAAACAGCCCATGACTCATCATTGAAACACTATTAATTGCTTACATTATGAAAATTTGTCCAAAAAGAAGATAACATTAGAAACGTCTTAGTGAAAGTTTAAGCCATCTATTTTCACATAATAGATGAAAATAATAGAAATAATAAATATCACCATCATGCAAATAAATATCCCATTACTTTAGCTAGCCAGTGAAATGTGAAAACAAACATCTGTAATTCCACATCTGCATGACCAGCTGTATGTGGAAGGAAGAGGATGAATGTATCTTTTCACTGTAGAGCGACTTATGCAAATACATTATATCTTTATTGAATAACATCATCCAATAATAATAATAATACTCAAAATACATAATGCGAAATAATGTGCATAAATAAGAAATATTGTGCACTGCCAAGACTATGGAGTCAAGTTAGATCTCCCGGGGAAAAAAATCAACAATTTCATCCACAAAGAAAAAGGAAGCGACAATCAAAACTAAAAGAAAACATAAAAATATTGAATAAACAAATAAAAACAAAGAAAGAAAGAATAGATTTGCCCGTGGCTGCATCAAGAGATCGCAATAACTGCGCAAAATGACAAAGGCGTCCTACCTGCTTGCATCCGATTGATGGATTTGCCAAATCCGCAATGTATTGTTTGTTTCCCTTAGATATATACAAATATGATCCCAGCAGAAAACAAACGGGTGTTAGTGCATCCCAGCCGTCCTGGTATCAGCGGGGCGACGGATCCCTTCTCCTCATTACTTCAAAGAGGCTGAGAGAAAGTCGCAGCCGGGACGCTCTGCTCAGGCTGCACTTGATGCTGAGGAGGAGGGAGGGAGGAGGGGAGGGATGGGGGAGGAAAAGAAAAAACTGAAAAAGACTTCTTTTTTTTTCACTTGTGACAAAAGCTGTTCACATATGGGTGGGACCAGACCGAGCGCTCTAAGTAAAGGCTGAATTGGGTGAAGTCAGTGGTCTGTTCAGCAGCAGCCCAGTCGGTAGGTGTGCGGTGTGGCTGCGGCCGCAGGCAGAGAGAGAGAGAGAGAGAGAGAGAGAGATGAAGCGCTCCTCACTCAATGAGCCTCTGAACGGACTGTGAAGGAATTAGTTCCACTGGTCCCAACAATAGTTTCTGAGGCGTTTCCTGTCTGAGCCATTAGAGCCTCCAAATCTGCGGCACCTTTATTCTCCACAGGCTGTCCACTGAAGTGTAAAGTACTTTCAAGTAAAGTTACCAGAATTCAGTTTATGGTTTGCATGTGGATTTTGATGCTTAATATTCACAAAATCTCTCCCCCCACAACAACCCCCTTCAGAGGGTGGAGAGCAGTCTGATACTGTAAATGTGCATTATGAAACAATAATAGCAAAGAAGAAACACAACTATTCATTTTTAACGTGTCTCATACTAAATAAAAAAGTACCACTGTCGATCTATAAAAATACTTTGGTTGCATTCCAAATTTTACTTAAGTAAAAGTCATTATATTACTAGTAAATATAAACTACAGACTTAAAAGTAAAAGTACTCAGAGAGTCTTGTATAATATGTTTCTGAGGTATTATTACTGATGCATCTATGTAAGCAGCATTTAATGTTCTAGTTGGTTGAGGTGGAGTTAATGTATTTCATAAAGTGTTGGGTAGTTTAATCTGTAATAATGCATCCTGTTTTGAAAAGTGGTCATATGTAAAATATGACTGCAAAATAATAACTAAATTGTTAAATGCATATAAGTACAATGTTTCCCTGTGAACTGTATTGGAATAGAAATAGAAACACTTAAGTGAAGGTCAGTTCCCTGAAGACTGTGCTTAAGTACATTACTTGAGTTAATGGAGTTTCGAACACTGCTTTGGAGGAGCTGCTTGCAGCTCACACATAAACACAACCTGTGATGAAGGATTTCATCACTGCTTCATTTTCACAAGGCAAAAACTCAGGAACCGCATACTGACTGACCACAACATCAATGTTTATTGGTAAAATATGTGATATTCAGTCAAAAGATGTCATATGTGTCATGTTGTAAGGTGTTTGGATGTTCATCAGAACTGAAAAATGTATGCATGTTTATTGAACTTTGTCTTCACTTTTAGCTTTACAGTATGGATGGATGGATGCTTACGGACAACCTCAGTCCTCCGGTTGGAGGACAGCGTCTGTGAGTACTTGACTGCCCTGCTGCCTCCACAGAGTTACAAGCCAGCAGAGACTATGAGACCAGCGGAAATCAGTTTTGTGTTTAGTCTTCTCATTATGCGAGGTCAGGTCCAAACGGAAGAAACCAGGGCCTCTGGCTAACAGAGGATGAATGCCATGGTGACTGGTTGAAGTCTCAATGTGCCAAGAAAAGACACGGAAAATATGTGTGCAATGAGGGAGAGAGAGAGAGAGAGAGTGAAGGAGAGAGGGGGGAAGAGGGAGTTTGATGATACACATCTGGCTCAGGAGGGAATGAGGAGTGCAGGACGTCATTTGGAATAGAAACCGAGTTTTGTGTAATCACTTCTGTCATTCGCTGTGATGTGCAGCAGACTTCACACCACGTCTACTGATGGCAGCAAACTGGTGATAAAATTACACCTGTTCCCGAGACCGTGTGTGTATCTTTGTGTGTTTTTGTGAGAGAGAGGGTGAGAAGACTTGGGTGGCCTGTACACCTGACCAGTATCTTAAAGATCCTGCTGGATGCTCATCCATGTGGGTGGTGCTCACACACGTACATCCAACTATAAAGCCTGATATTTTCTGAGCAGGATGGGTTAGCATGAGAGCTACATTTTCTCTCCCTCCTGCTCTCTCTGGGTGTGGTCCTGATTCTTCACTCGGGCTCAGCTTGTTAATGAAACATACCTCCATTTTTGGTCAGTGAAAACATACTACAGGGACTGTAAACAAACATACAGGAGTCCCTGGCAGATCATTGGCTGTAGTGCACAATGCTAAGACTTTTGCATGGTCATGCAGCATATTAAATTATACAGAAGGCCACACAGTCTGTGGAAAAACATTGTGTATGTGACATCACCCACGACTTTTTGAAGGCAGTTTTTGAAGCTTACCTTGGGTTACCACTCACCACCATCTTTCTCAAATTACTAAAGCCACGATATATAAATTATTTAGGCAATAAGTGTGGGTGGAGCAGAGGCGGGATGAGCACATTGCAGACTCCTTTAAAGTCCCCCTCCAGTCAAAAATGTGTTTTTCTTATTGCTACCTCACTGTTATGTTTGAGCTTCACTTTATGAGCAGAGTTTGTTTTCACATTCATCTGCTGAAGGGGGAGGTTTCTCTTTGCTCACCTTAAATCTCACTTTACATGTACTTCGTCACAGCTAGTCTGGAAGCAGGTCAACGTGCAACTTTACACGAGTGGGATGTGGAAACTTGAGACCTTCAGTGTTTGTACATTGGGAATGGGCTTTTCAGTGAAGTAGGAGTTATCTTGTATTCATCAGTGTCACTTTTGAAATGAAAAGTACTTGCATAAGAAGAAAAAGCAGATGCAATTTCAATAATTTTATTTGAAAAAACATAGCAGACATAAATTATTATTCAAAGCACAGTATTTTTATGTCTTATAAACATGTCAGGAGAGGCAAATTAAGCTATCACATCCCAGAACATAACTTGTGACCCTCATCTATTTTTATTTTTAACATTTAGTGGCCATTAGAGGAACTACAGCTTCAAACTCTTGAGTCAAAACATTGTGGTTGTAACTAGGACTTAGATGCAACTGATAACAGTTTGATACCAGATAGTTTTACTAAATAAGAAATACAGTATTACCACAGTAACATTAAAGGAGCTATTTGTAAGTTTTGCTACCACTACACAGCCAACATTAGCATTAATTTCTGTTTACTTACCAGTCTAGAAGAAATGTTGCGAGTTCAGCATCAAACGTTTTCCTTCACTCACAAAGAGCTGTCTCTAGTGGTGGAAAGCAACCCTCTTGTTTTCTATTTCTATCACTTCTTTTCTTCTACAGAAGTTAGCATGCTAACCAGCTAGCCCTGGCACAGTCAGACCGCCTCGTCACTGTCTGCCCATGCTGCTCTGAAGAAGTAGTACTGCTCAGAGAACATATTATAACCTTGTGTCTTGTAATTGCAACAATGACTGAAGCTCTGGTAAGTAAACAGTAGTTAATGCTAATGGTGGTTATGTAGCAATAGCAAAGCTTACAAATAGCTAATATAAATAAAAAGTTTAATCCAGTTTGACCAATTTCTTTTTTTTCTTATTAGGATTTCCTGCACAAAATCAGAACTGTCTGATCTGTAGGACATCTCAGAGGCTCATGTGCACTACAGAACATTAACATCCCGTAAAAATAAGTGTTAGTTTGGTTAAATGACGATTAAAAAGATCATAGATAGAATCAATATTGTATGCTGACATATGAAAGCAAATGATCTACTGTAGACAGAGGGATAATTTTATTGTTCATGTTCTTATGACCCATTGAGTCAGCTGACAAGAGGCAGGCTATCCAAAAAATGTGGTGTATTGTTATTCTGTTCTTGGCAACTTTTTGCTCCCCTCCTCTCAGAGGCCACTCAACATCCCAATACAATAACAAACTGTGGCATCTATTATCACAACCATAACACATGCAGACAAAGAAACACAACCAATGGTCCTGTTTTCAGTTATGTTCAAGGTCAAAGGTCATAGAAGAGGAGTGAGACAACAGAGAGGAAGAGAGAGAGAGCTGTCCATGTTCCCAGCTGTGTGGCTTCTAAATAGAAAAGCAGTGAATGATATTTATGGTCAGGGGCTGTGTGGCGTGGATAGAGGGGCTTTTGTGCCAGGTGTCACACCCTCACAGGAAGTGCTCCCTTTGCGCTCTGCTGTGGTAGATGGATGCTTATTGGTGGGGAAGCTAA
Source organism: Seriola lalandi dorsalis (assembly GCF_002814215.2). NCBI lineage: Eukaryota > Metazoa > Chordata > Actinopteri > Carangiformes > Carangidae > Seriola > Seriola lalandi. Next base: position 1,200,275 of record NW_019524978.1, on the reverse strand, counting down.
GTTTCAGGAATTTCATTAGTTGTATGAGGGTGTACTGGATGACACTTTCCCTGCCTTCACAGCAGTGAACCAGCAAATAAATGTGACTTTTAAAGAAGTAAATCAAGTTTTTTGGGGACAGGCTTTCCGGTTAACTTTCATTCTTGAACAGGCATAATTATTGATGTGTTCGAACGCTAAGTGATTTATAGTCTGGAAGCCACTGAGTAACCATAAGCTGCCTGAGTTGAGTTATGACACGTTTAAGAGAGCACAAAGATTTTTTCCCATTGAAACTCTATATCAGAGGACCTTTCTGCCCTTTTCTCTGTATATAGCAGTATACATTAAAGGCTGCCGAGTCCTCTGCACAGACCACACTAATAAACCAGCTCAGACCGATGCACTGACCCACAGTTCACTTCCATGGGCTTTATTTTGGCAACTGAATGGTCTTTTAGCTCTGCTACACGCAAAACAGACCACCATTGATATGATAGGACTCTCTACCTCACTACCTCTCTCTCTCTCTCTCTCTCTCTGACACACACACACACACACAAACATTAATACAGTATATATAGTAAATATATATAAAAACAGTAATGGGACAGTTAGTTAAAGGTCTGGGTCTTAGATCCACATAGAGTTTATAACCTTTTTAATAGTAAATATTTGGGTATATGGTTAAGCATGCCAGCTTTCACAGAGGAGACTGTAAGTGATGAAAGGCTGACTTTGAATCTCATGTGCAAATGAACAGGCAACCACAGTCCTGCTGCAAAGACGGACCTGTGAAGGCAGGTCACAGCACTGTCATCAGTTTAAAACCTTCTACTTTCAGGATAGACAAGTTCTCAGGAATAAAAAAAAGAAAAACTTTTTCGTTGATGCACAAGAAATTGAAATAACGCTGGACTGCTCCCTTCAGGATGGGAGTTGTATGTCTGGGGGGGCTTGTTAACCAGTGAGGGTTAGATGAAGTGCTGAATCGACAGGTGGGCTGTTGACAGTGGACAAGGTGTTGAGTCTGAAGAGGAAGGTCTCAAAATGCCAGCTCTCATCTCTGGTCATGAGCTTTGAAATGTGCCGAAAACATTGAAATTGCTGATACAGGCCAACATGCAGGGTGGCTGGGCTCTCAGAGATAGAGTAAGGAGCTCAAACATCCGGGAAACTATTGCTAGCATGGCTACAAATTACTACACCTAAACCATAATTGTCAAATACTGGAAATCAAACATCCAGTACAGCAACAAATCCAACATTACTTTGTTGTAAAGTATATCTGCACCAAATGTCCTAGAAATCCTTGTCCTAGATTTCTGAGATTTCTGCTTTAAGATGGATTACAACTGACAGGCTAACGAGCGCGAAAATAAAACCTCTCTGTGTCAGCCCTATTAGCTTTGTACATTTTTGCAACAGCGAATGCATGACTGCAAATCTTTTAATGTAATAAGGATATGTTGTTTACTTACATATCTGGCAAGTCATAAATATTGTACGTAGCAGTAAATACAAAATAAATATCTGATCTTGCATTAAAATATCCAGTGACCACAGGATATTTAAACTTTTTTACTGTTATGTTCATGGATCTCACAGCACTTTGTCAAGGTTAAAGAAGGATCGAGATCTGGTTTGATGCAGAAGAAGTTCACAAGTGCTTTTGTTGCCTAAACCTAACCACTAGACAGGACTCTGGTCTCTGGCGCGACAGTTGTGTGCTTTGTATATCCACCATCCACCTGAACTAACACTTGGCAGCACTGCTACTGTCAATGTAGCGTTTCATTCATTCATGAAAATACATTGCCTCTGAAAATCAACATAATCTGGAAAAGAGTTGATTTGTATATGAACATAATTTCTAGGAGACAGGGTCGGTTAGGTCATGTGCAGCACTTTGATATGCAGATTAGCACGCTGAACAGAGCCTGTCCTGTAAAACAGATCCACATGCATACCTTTATCATCATCTATGACTGTCTCTGTGTGTGGCCGTATGTTTACACTGACTGCCCATAATCCCTTCCTGCAATAAAAAACATAAAAATATCATTCCACATCACTCGCCTGCATGCACCTGAAACATCTACTGTGCATGTTGTTAATCTCCTCTTTACTGGAAAAAACAAACAAACTGCCCTACAGGTAAGAAGCAGAGTGTCTGATGCTTTTTTTTTTTTTTTCATGGCTGGGGATAGTAGGCTATTTGGACACTTGAGGTTTCCACCCATGATTGATGATCTAGTAATTTGTGCTGCAGTACAGTAATGGTTGGTTTAGCAGTCCAAAAGTGCATGAAGGAAATCGAATTTAGGAGTTGAGTTCCCTTTGAAAAGTAAAAATAAAAATAGCGGACGCCCTCAGTGCTCTTTGCCTGACCTCTCTGCCACATACAGAGATCTTCTTATGCTGCCACTGCACATATAGGCAGTGTTTTACCGTTGCCTTGAAGACTCACATTTTACAGCTCGTTAGAAATGTCTTTCCTGCTAGTCCATCCCGCTAGTGTCAAAACATTTAGCACAGCTGAGAAATCTGGGCTTGAAAAGAGGAAAACAAAACAAACGCAAAAACCAACCCTATCTCTTATCATGACAATGATGTGTACACACCAGGCAGGGTGTATGTTTTAAACAAAAGTTTGCACAAGAAGCTGGCTTACACGAAATCACTCTCTCCGCTTTTCAATAACTTTAACACCAAACATATATTTTGCAGATTACACAGTAGATGTACCATTAGTGAGGCTCGTTTGGCAACACAGAGGAAAGTGGAACCAACAATTCATCCGTGTTATTGAGCTGAGGGTAACAGATCTGCAGTGTGTTCGCACTGAGATGAAACTGTTTAGACACACTGAGACAAACACGAGGAAATGTGACATTTATCCCTGACAGTCCTCTTGTTTATAGTGTGGATTTGGACAGAGGAGGTGTTTTCATTTCACAGTGTGCTGCCAAGACTTGAGACATGTGAGAGCAGGGAGGAAACACAGAGAAAAGGTATTTGGTGAGCTCAGATGTTGCAGATATTAGTTAGAAGAATGGATCTCATCAAATAAGAAAAGCTGTGTATTAATTGAAAACCATATAACATGATATATTCACATGTGCAGTAGGAACATATGGGACATAGGGACATATAAATTCTGTTTTTTTACATTAAACTCTGCACATTTTAGACAGAAAAACATTCATTTCAAATGTGCTTTTTTTGTTGAGGAACACACACACAGCAACATAGAAATGCAAACAAATCCTCACAAGCCTGCAAAGATTTCATACAATAAGCACGAAGCAGCGAAAGTAGAAACGAGTCTGTGTGCTTGCATGTTGAAAGATGTAGAGAGACTCACATATTGTGTGGGGTCAAAAAGGTTACATAAACACACTGTGCGACTAGGTTAACACACTAATCTCTGTCCTCTTTCCCTGGAGAAGAAAGGAGGTTTTGTTGAAGTGCAGTGATGACGTCTCTTTGCTCATTCTGCCAAATGCCATTTAGTAGTTTGACTGGAGAAGCTCCTCTGTCTCTCCGGCCGAATCGTCGCTGTCTGATGTTCAATGCCTCGTTCAGTTCTGTTTGGCAAACCTTGACCTGTCAGCTTTTTTTTCATTCTGCAGTCAAGCTGAGTTCAGTGGCACACCTTGTTTTGTGGGTACAGTCATTATTAAAAGAGCCAAAACACACCCACTCAGTCATGCTTGCAAGTAGAAACACACACACACACACACACACACACACACACGTACTCTGTGCTAGAGGAGACAGACGTATTGTGCCACAGTGTTATGAAAAAGCTAATTTAGTTGTCTTACTAATCATCTTGGTCAACATGTGTGATCATGAGGAGTTATTGTGTATTGTGAAGCTTCCAGGGATGTTGTTCAATTTACATAATTACAGTTAACCATGTAACATAATACCTCAGTTTTCCTTTCTCTTAATCAGGGTGTGCACATTTGATATGTTTACTGTCAGTTCAAAAGGAATAATCCTAATGCTTCTACAGCCAGGAAGGAGTGCAGAAAGGTGAAGGTGTCCAGACAGAGTGCAGCAAGATACAGCAGAGAGTCGGGCAGAACAAAAGTGTAAAGGTCAGCACACATCACTGCTGTAACCTCAGCACATAGTATGTAACTTAGAGACATGGTGTAAACTGATGTCCGATCTCTTCAGTTGTCAAATTCTGTAGGAATTTTTCTTCATCTTTCTTTTCTTCTTTTTCTGATTTGCTGAAATGAGCAAAATATGAAAAACAAATGAAAATTAAAGATAAAATTTTGATAGGAATTCCAAGAATCAGATTGCAAGAACTGAAAACTCTTGAGTTATCAGTTGCCATAAAAAAGAAAAACACTAGTCTGAGGGCAGTACTATCACCACACTTCACACATTCATGCAGTATAGCCTTTTAAAGTAAAGGCTCAGCAGGAGCTTCCTCAGGATATGTTCAGGGCTTCCTTAACCCAACCCAGCCTATTATGATCAAGCTCTTTCTTGCAGTACACACATGTCAACTCAGCTTTCTCTAATAATGCAAGACAGTAAAGCTGCAGCTTAAAGCTCTCACTTTTTCCACCTCTCCCCAAATATCCATGGGCTCAAACAGTGGGTCATTATGTCAGAGTGATCAGTGAAAGGGCCCATTGATTTGGGGGGCAGGGGGAAGGTCATGTATGGACTCATAGGAGAGAGAGAGAGGAAGAGAGAGAGAGAGAGAGAAAGCAAAGGGGCAAGGGAAGTCATGTATGTATGTACAGCAGCAGACTTGGAAGTGCAGCGCTCTTAAGGAATCCCTCCAAAACATCCACCCATTTCCTCCGCCGAAGGTGCTCAGCAGACCCAGGCCCTCTGAGCTCCTTTGTGTGTGTTCTGTTCTGTTGTGGGTCCAAACAACAACAGTTATGGCTTCATAAAAGTACCTAAAGGGAGGAAATGTGGTTCTCATTCTTATCTTCATCCTCTGCCAGTGATCAGTCTTGGATGCTGCCAGTTTTTCTTAAGAGTGGAATGGATTTTGAAAACCTTGGGGAATTGTGGAATGGTTAACCATGAGGTTGTGAGGGCGCTGCAGAAACAAACCACACAGAGCTCATTGTAGGTTAGAGTTTATTTGTCTAAGGTATAGTGATAATTAAAGAAGCTGAAAGGTCAAAATGCCCTGGAGGTCGTGACAGGTGAGCACACACCTTCATACACTTGAGACGGACTGTTTCACCTCGAGCTCTCGTGTTGCTTTGTATTTTGACCTTTGTGCCTTTTCACCTACTGCCTCTATTCCAAATCTTCAAAATCCACTATTCTCAGAGACTCACATCTGTCAACACCTGGAGCTTTTTCTTCAATCACTGAGGCAAATGTAAAAATTCTATTTATCACCACAATCACCCACAAGCTTTATGATGCAGGGCTCATCCTGATTGAAGTAAAGGATAAGTGCCAGGTTGAAGCAGAAAAGAAGTGGTTTGAATGATGTGTTGTCCCACCACGTTGGAGGTCAAAACTGTTCACGATTCAAATAGTGATATTGTTTAAATATGGGGATGACAGCTCCTATTCTCTCTCATTGGGAGCCATTTGTGGTGTTAAACTTGGTTTCTAACACTAAGAGTGCCATAAATAGTTGTGTAGCAAGTGAAAAAAAGAAAGCTTAGAGAGAGAAGTTACTTTCTCACCCCTGCACAGACGGCCAATCATGGTGTGAAGTGAGTGTGAATGTCGGATCGTCAGTTTCGGAAAGTTTTGAAAGGTTCGGGAACAGCAGAAATAACCACAAAAGCAAAACCTATGATATAACTATACAGTACAGTACAAGAGTTTGGTTACAATATTCTCCGCTTTCACTTCAGTGATCGGCCTTTCTCTTTTGCTAACATTTTTAATTTTTTTATTTTTACCACTCTAAAACACCACTAAACCGCTCAGAACTGTTGGAGAGTGTTAGGACGCTATTTCTCCATTAGTGAGCAGCTGCTCAGGTAGCAGCTAACAGCCAGGAAGTCCAACAAAGTTGCAGCGGTATTTATCATCCCATATACATATAATTCTACATATAATTGAGCAAAAGACTTGTGACTGATGAAATAGCCCTTTACCTTCTGTAACAAAAATGATATGTAATCATTCATATGCACATTAGTTGGCATTTTTTTCACTCTCACTATTCATTTTTATCTGATTCTTCATTTGAGATTTTGTTCAATGATTATGAAACAAATCTAAACCCATACTCAGATGACCACATCTATTTTTTCACCAGGCAGGGATGCTGAAATCATGTCCAGTAGCTCTAATCTCTAAAATAAAGACAATTCTGGCCTTTAATTCTATACTGGATATCAGCCAGTCCACTGCTCTTATGTTAGAGATTCACCTCTGACAACACAAAACAGACAATTTAATTTAAAATAGGCTATTTTATTGATAAGGAAAAAAATATGAAAAAAATTAAAAAAAAAAGAAAGAAAAAAGAAATAAAACAAAATATGATGAAAAATGTTAAAAGACAAGGATTAATAACAAAGGCAGATTATGTCAAAAAGTGCAAGTGCGTTATCAATCTATACCCAAAGTAAAGTGACAAACTCTTAAACTGCAGCTGTTCACAAAACCGCCTATTTGTTTTACATACAGGCAATCTAAAACAGATTGCTAACGTCATTAGCAATATATGATGAAGGTCATATGTGGGGTCATTGATAATTTGAACGATCATTAGGGCTTGGTCAGTATTGACCTTCTTCCCATTGTGCAGGCCTCATCCTTCCAAAAGCCATTCAGCTGAAACCTTCATATGAACTCTGTGTGTTATAGTTTATACAGTAAGGTGCCAATGCAATCAGAAGGTATGATTTCCCCACTCCATACAGTCTGCGGCTGTAATTACATCTAATGACCACGTTTGAGAATCCTTTACCATCAACTACAGTGCAGGAAGTATGGCCAGGTGTTGCTGTCAGTATGCAGCAGAATAAATGGAGGTGGGAGAGAAAACCATGTGTTTGTGGGTGATTTGATTCTCAGTAATTGTATTTATCTTTGTCTGCTGGCCCCTCCTCTTCCTGACCAGAAAAGCCCCGCAGGGATAAACAAGAGTCAAAACACAGACGAGAGAGAGAGAGAGAGAGGGAGAAAAAAAAGGCTGTGTATGATGCAGAGTGCATGGATCGAGAATTTACATTACGGCTGCTCCTCTACCTTCGGTGTGTGTGTGTGTGTGTTTGTGTGTGTGTGTTTGTGTGTGTGTGTGTGTCAGGATTGTGCCTGTTATTAAGATGCAATAACAGGAGATTACATCTATAAAACAGCTGGTTCAACAGGGGTCATGACAAGTTGAAGGACAGATGCAAATGAAATCAAAAAAGTGTATGTAGCCACTCCAGTAAGCAGATACATTACATAATCACCAGTCACCCTGTTCATATTGAGCTTTCATGTTCTCTTTCATCATCTGCAGAGGCCGTGGTGTGACCCTTGACTGGCCTTGACCTTCATTCACCTACTGAACACTAAGGAAGCTTCATTACTCAAGGTGCTATATAAGCCTCTGCTCTGTGCAGCAGCTGCTGATTTCAAATAGCTCTGTTGTAAAACATTTTCCATGCCAACCTCTGTGTCTTCTCAACAGAGTCAAGACAACACAGGGAACTGATCATACAAAGGCTTGTTCAAGCACATCGCCTGGGGTTTTCTTTTTTTTCCCTTTTGATAAATGTAGTGTCTTGAAAGATGTGGCCTATACTCGATTCATGAAAGCCTTTAATATACATTTGTTGTTGTACACCTGCTCTCCGCTAACCCTGTCCTGGGACACAGGAAGTGGGGGTTATAATGTTTCCAGCACAAGTGGCAGCACTTAGGCTGAAAGGAACAAGAGGAAGAACTGGGCCTGTACTTATCAAACTGCTAAAAGGGAAATTTTGGACTTAAGTGAAAGAAATAAGTAGATTTAAAAATCCTTCACTTTTACTCTTACTTGCAAACTGAAGAATAAAAACTGTTGAGCAACATCTTTAATCATGCTCCAGAGCGGCTCATTTATGACAGCAGCACAGAGACTGAGGGAAGCCTCCACTGACACATCATGATATGATTATACAAAATATAGCAGTCATGTTAACTAAAGCAACTTGTATGATTCTGAATAGGATAGTTTTTGCCTATTATTTGCATCTGGTTTGAATATTTATTGGACCGCTTTTTTATTTTCCTTTATTGCATTTGTCAGTAGAGCAAATAGCAAGAATAAAACTGGTATTGATTTTGTTTGTTTTTCCACTTGTTTTTTTTAAGTCCAGACACCAGAGCGAGATGACTGGGAATGTCGAGGAGAGGAACTAAATTAACTAACTTATTATTCTCCTTATTTTCTATGATATTCCCTCTCTACAAGCAGATTTCCTTTTTTTGGCTCCAGCTTGGTTTTATATTTGCTTCCTTTCACCTAATAAATATAATTTTATAAATGTAAATGTCATGCAAACATGTTAAGCTTGTTGTAATTTTCAGATTTGCATTGCTACAGGATTTATTAAAGATTTCACACAAATAAAGCTGATTTCTTTAAAACTTTAAATCACATCCTTTTGAAAATAGCAATAAAAATTTCAATAAAAACCCGCCCTGTTTTATTGTGAAACGATTGGTGGGAAATGTAGTTTGCCAACTTTTTTAGCTGTTGCATAATAAAAGCATATTAGAATCCAATTTTTCTCTCTTAATACATATACACAGACAATACAACAAGGTAGACAACTTCCAAAACAACATCCAGCTGCTCCAGAAGTGCGATTGCCCTCAATGGGTGGGCTGATGGTGCTTCCCAAACTCTCTCTGCATTCCTCATGCCCTGCCACTGCCAACTGGCATCGTGCCTGAACCTCAAAATAACTTCCAGACTTCCCTCCTGATACAGACACAGATGTTTGTCATCCAGATTAGCCATTCAAACAGGGGATGAAAGCCTGATAAACAGGGTGATCAGGAGGTTTTGTGCTGCTATATAAGGAGCTGTTTTGGCTGGAGACACTGATCAATATCAAACACTAACCTCTGCAATGCAGCTGATACTAGTCCAAGTCCTCAGCTTTCTCAGATGTTTTTCAACCCTCATTATTCAGTCAGTGATACCGTTCTTCGTCTGACCTGTGTATGGTGAAAACTCTTTATGGGTTGCGTAATTTCTCCAACTACCTTTCTTTTTTTCAAAACACACTGGATTATTTCCAAAATGCACTGTCACCTGGCCTAAGTCCAGGTCGTTCTGATGATAGTTTGGAGATACAGCATATATTTGGCAATGATTTGCAGTCAGTAGATGTGTCCCCCATCCTGCATTTGAAGACCGATTGCGTCACAGCAGCGAGACTGGACTGTTCCATTTCGGGAAAATCCTTCGTTGCCCAATCTATCCCAAGATTCATATTTAGCATTTAGAATTAACAGCAGTTTACTTACCAGTCTAGAAGAAACGTTGTGAGTTCAGCATCAAACGTCATTCCTTTACTCACTAAGAGGTGTCTCCAGAGGTGGAAACAAACACCAATGTTAACTCTTGTTTCTACCATGTCTTTCTTTCTACTGAAGTTAGCATGCTAACCTGCTAGCCCTGGCCCATACTAGACTGTCTTATCACTTTCCGATAGCCACTGTACTGTAGTGATTGACTGTAGCCTCCAGTCTACCCTAAAGACAACAATGGCCAAAGCTCTTGTCAAGCAACAATCGCAACCAATCACTCTGGGCAAAAAAACCCCACCAAAGCCCATCAGATTTATTTTGAATTAATCATTTTTAACACAATGTGTTGACAGTCGGTGGTTTCACCATCAAATCATCCTGATAAAGCAGATACGCTCAGTTTTTGACAGTTAAACACTTAATAAATTATATCTATGGATGTTTTTTCTTCTAAATGTTATTTAGTCATAAATATTTAACATTATTTCATATCTATAATAATTTGGAAATACACATTTTCAGGGACTTTAAAACATCCCAGCCTTGGAGAGGCTAGGTTGTTTCACAATGAGGGACTTAAGACAGAACCTGCTTGGTGTATGCAGTGTGTCTGGACCATTAGCTGCTGATCACAGAGTGGGTAGTCTCACAGAGCTTAGTCAGGTCTGTCCATTTGGCAGAAGTCTGATGTTGACTCTGAGCCTTATGGACAAAGGAGCCTGCCACTGAGTCTGTTGCTCGAGAGAAACATGCAGTACAAATTCCAAGTGACCCCATGTGAACCTCCACACGCTGTGGGCACTGCATGTTCATTACTCCTGCAGACAAGTATGCAAATGAATTGTAGATAACACTGTATTTTCAGTCAAGCTGGAAAGGAAAATATTAAGAGAAACGTTTTCGGCAATCCAAAACATCAACAGAAATTTCAAACAGCACATAAAGAAATCAAAGAAGAAACAGAGATACCAATCTCTTTACTAATAGCAGCGTGATGACATTAAAATACAGCCATGATTTATATGAGGAAACAATGTCTGGATGCAACAAGTTCAGACATTTTCTACATTCAAAGGATTGTTGGGAGGTTGCATACAGTTTTAGGAGAATAGATGAGGAGGGAGACATGAAAAAAGAAACTTAATCCACACAATCCCTGAGAACCTTTCAAGTCTGATAGTTTATAAGGACTCAGCTACCCTTCATACTGTGTCTGTCCAGGTACTTACACTCTCTGTCCTACAGACACTCTGTGACAGTATCAGTGCAACCATCTTTACAGTCTTGGCACAAGCTCAACCTCAAAGTAAAATGAGACATATGGCGTCCTCACCCAGGGTTCAACCTGCCTTTATCTCAGGGACCCACACTGACAGGGAATCCTTGGTAATGACAACAGGCATTAAGGAGCCAGAAAAAGAATTAAAACATGAGACTAAATAGCCAAAAATTTGCTGTAGTTAGCCAAAATTAAATGTGTAGAATATACTGCTGTTGACAGATCAGCTGGTTTCCCAGCAAGATTGTTGATTGTTGTGAAATTGGAGCAGTCACCCCATCAACATGAGGTATATGGACTGAGGGTTGAATAACCGTTCTCCCCCTCCCAGAATGCCACGGTACTCCTGACTGTCAAACTCACTGCTGCCTAATGTTGCATAACTCTCCTGCTGTAACCTTGTGAAGGCTGAAGGTTGACCTTAGCTACAAATATCCTCAGTCTTGCCACAGCCCTCAGACACATCATGTTGTAAAATGATCTTGGTTATGTGTTTGTGACAAATGTTTCATTAAAACCTTGGGGAAAACTGGCTGATAATCAAAGTAAGGTCAACACGTAGGCCTACGAAGACCTAAAAAATGTACTGTCATTCATGGGAATACTGCTTTCTCAGTGTCTAACTTACTGCTGCTTTAGTTCTTGTCAAAAGTTGTTTTAATGTCCTCAAAGGCAATAGTAAACAGTATGAATTTATTTAATGAACTCAAATATGTTGTTTACAAAGATAGTGTTATGTATGGTCACTTATATTCATGTTTTTTTTTAATTAACCACCTTTAAAATTTGTTAAGGGGGTAATTAAATGATTATTTTAAAGGAGGCATTCTGACTGAATATTTTCACAATAATTTAGCATTATAACCTAATCCATGAACAGAAATAATAATAATAATAATAATAATAATAAAACCTTAATAACTACATCTCCCATAAATCAACTTAAGGAAAAACCATTACTGAAACTGAAACTGTTATTTTCAACTGCTATTTAAACTTCGTTTCATAGAAAAACTGAAGCATAAAGGAATAAAATGGTGAACTTTGGTTCATATATCATATTGTGCTCCAATAACCTCCTGTGCACCTGTTTTTCGATGACACTGCACGCTCATATCAAGATCTCCAGTGAATTATTGAAACCAATAAAACAGCGTCATTGATAAGGAGACACCGGCTCGTCTTAAATTGAATGACAACATCAGACAAACGGTCGACCGGAGGTCTGTGTGTCTGTTGCGCATCCACTTGTTGAGTTCACAATAGTTCACCGGCGTCGCTCTATTTAAAGAGGCATCAACATGGCACACGGTCTGGTCAGACGGGAGTCAGTGGAAACGGAGATGCAGAAGTCCGAAGACAAAAGGAAAACCTTCGTGTACACTAAGAAGAGGGGCTATGATGTTACCCGAAACCCTCACCTCAACAAGGTAACTATGGACACACAGTTGTCTGAAGTTTTCATTTTGTTTCTATGAACGACAAGGTTGACAAGCTAGCTGCTGCCTTCAGGAGCTGTGGGAAATGGCAAATACCAACATTAAATGTCAATATAAGCGAGGAAAGATGCGGCTATTCTTTACTTTAATGTACTGTAATGTCATAATTCACGAGGTTTAGCTAAGGTTTAGTGAGTGGAGAAAGCTAGCAAAGGATGAATTGTAGGCCCGCAACAACGTCTGGCTAATAAGTGGCTATAGTGCTAATGTTTAAGATTGACGCCTAGCTTACTAAGGGCTTAAATTTAAACTTTGCTACATATTCAGTGATTTTTCTCCTCCATTTACCATGTAAGCAGCAACTTCCAAAAACATTTTAGATAATTGGTATGTATTTAATATCTTACATGTCTTGTTTATGATTTCCGTACCTCCTGCCCGAGCCCTCAAGGAGCTAGTGAACGCAGCATTAGCCAGGAGGTTTAGGTATCAGCTTTAGACGCGGTTATATTTAGATTTAAAGAGACCAAACGCTGCTGTCACACAGCGAGGGGCTTTTGTTAATATTGCCCTGTCAGGTATCGCCTTACAGAGACTTAGCGGTGTTGTTGTTATTGATTTATTAATATACTGAATTGCGTCTCGAGCCCATCGCCCTCCCCACAAACACCACACTATGTGATTCAGCACATTGAGAAAAGCTGCTGTGAGACCAGTGTGAAAGCTGATATCATGTCAAGATAAGGTCACTATCGCATATAAAAACGCCTATAGATATTTAAGATTAAAACTTATTTTCACTTTCTTTTTTTCATAAGTCAAAATGAGGAACAATATTGGAAGATGCTTATTCATGCAACTAATAATGCGGAACAGCTTCCTTCAAGTCTAGATTATGAGATAAAGAGATGACACTGCATGTTCTCATTCTGGTAAAAGCCTTTCATTGTAGTCTGCTGAGTTTTCTATCATGATTCTTATGACTAGCCTTTGCCTGAGGTATTTTTTTTTCCCATGCTGTAAATGTATCTTTAACAAAAGAGCCTTTGGCAGCCTTTGAACCCTTCCAGTGTTTTCCTCTGGTTTGTGTGGTGGGATGGGGCCCCAGAGGTCAGGCTGTGGTGACAGGGTCTCTGTCCATGGTGCTGACTGACCATCAAAACAACTGGCTGAAATCACGGTAGCTCTTATGTCAAGTGACTCCTGCAAACACAGTGTGTAGTCTCATTGTTCTTCGTCCCTGCCAGTCTTATTTTAGTACAGTCTATTTTTTAAACTCTGAGCTGATTTATGTACTCCACGTTTCCCCTTTGGAGGAAAACATGAAAACTGTAGCCCTATCTGTACTGTATCATGAAGTTATTTTGGTTTATTTCACTAAGAAGATACAATGTCCAAAATATGTGAGTCTGATTACCGTGTGTTTTTAGTGTAAAGGCTGCTCCAGTCTGATAAAAGCTGCAGGCAGTTTAGCACAGCTGAGGGAGCTGCCAGCCTGGGTGGTGTCAACACTGAGCTGATAAGTGAGACAGTGGAGTTCAAACAGGCCAGTGTGTTTGGGGTGAGGGGCGGTGTGGTGCTGGCTGCACAGAGGCCTGTTTGTTAGGCCAGTTAATGACTCCACTCCTGAGACTGCCACATACTGCACATCAACCCTGTGTGTGTGTTTGTTTTCATGTGTGTAAGTGTGCATGGTGTGGTAGGGGGAGTGAAGCGAGGTGTGTATACAGAGATGCATTATTACTAATAGGAACAAATTAGGGAACCCTTTGTAATCTAGGTGAGTTCAACCAACACACAAATGTCATGTTGTGTTGTGCAGTGGCTGTGAAAGGTGAAATATGCCATTAAAGTGTAGATCCTGTAAATTTAATCATTTATATAGAACGTTGTGTGTGTAGAAAAATGACAAAATCCCCATATTTACTTTGGAATATATTTAATAAAATAAACCAGACCAGATGTCTTTGAGAAAAGGGGCACCTATACATCGTGTTCATTTTGTTAATGAAAACTATGATGAAAAATAATCATTGATGACCTACTGTACTTTTCATGACGAAAACAAGAAATGTAGTACATTTGTAGTCAACAAATAAAAACTAAACAATAATGTGAAAGACATGCATCTGTGAGAGCACACACTATATCTCCTGATTAGTAAAACAGTTTCCTCCACTGTTTAGAAGATGATTTAGCTGCTTAACCTGTTGCATGACTATTAGTAAGAAACATCTTGCATAGTTATGTGTCTGTCAGTAATGTTATCTGAGGTTACCTCTTATAGGAATTAACAGATTTATGGACTCAATTCTAATATAGCTAATGAAGCCATCAGGTGCTGTGACATTACCATTACTTTCAGTCGGCTATCTTTAGTGCTGCTATAAGGAGGAGTGAGTAAGTCTCAGGATTCATTTTGGTGGCCCATTTTATGTGACGATATAGCGTCTCCTGTCAAACTAAATCCAGAAAATGAACAGTATTTTAGTGAAAATGTGATTAGAGAAGAGAAACAACAAAGACACAATTAGATTAGCGAGTTTCTTTCTGTTCAGAAAGACGAAGTTGGAAAATGTTTACTAGATTTACTGTGGTGAGTCAGTCTGTACAACTGCAAAGCAGAGTGACGCCTGTAACCATGGTAACTGTACACAAAGATAGCAACAGCTGTAGCCTCAAAATGCAGTAAGATAGAAACATTTCAAATGTATTACTGAAACCAGACTAAAACTAGCAAAAATCAAATGACTAAAACTTGACTGAAACTAATACACATTTCATTCTATGGTTTTATCTGCAATGGTTTTATGTAAAGACACAGTGTAAAGCTGAAAGCGCTTCATCTGTGTCATGTAACAACTCCCGTTTTACTCAAACTATAGCCTTGTAAATGTGTACTGAGGCGTATTTTAACACTTCAGGTCTATTTTCTTCCATTTTACACGTGTAACTACAGTGATTGTGTGTTGTGTTGGGCTGCCAAATCGCAGGTGACGCACACTCAGTGCTGCTTGAGCGCATCCTGTGTAAACAGAGAGAGGACTGAAGTGGCTGCTGCTGCTCTGCTAACATGCTGCTCACTCCTGTGTGAGAAAGATGAGATTTGCTTTTTGTTTTCAGTCACAAAAAGTCTTTTACTATGAGACTGGAGCATTTGCAGGAAAAGACTGTGGTTATGATTTACCTTGTGAGGTTATCCACGATCTCTTTCACTGCTTTTGGAAGTGCTGTGTCTTTGTACCAACCTCACTGTGTAGATTGCCACTTGTTGACTATTGCCAAATATCGGAGTGTAGTCAAAGGAGCCTGAGCAGAGGTCTGGCTTGGTCTGTCTACTTCTTCATTTCTTCAGCATGTTGTGCAACATGCTTCAGAAAATAAGCTTCAGTGTTCATGTCAACACTGGCAACATTTGACCCAACCAGGGTGAGGTTTCAGGCAGCCATCTTGAAAACCCCCTTTTGATTTTTGAACTTGGTAAGAGAACATTTGCCCAACTGATCTGATTTGAAAACCCTCTCTTTAGACTTTGAGGTTGGCTGTTTGCAGTAGAGGTCAATCTGGAGGCCTATAGCCTCAGTGCTTAGACCTGGCCCAGTAAACTGTTTGTTTACATCTCAATTTACACCTTAGGGCCCTGAATGGACCCAGTGTACATGGGGGCTCTTAAAGATATGTTGACCTAAATCCATGTGGAAGCAGGACTGGTCTACCACTAAGGATGTTACTCTATGTTTTGTCTATTTTAATAAAGTTCTGTTGTGATCTGGATTTTAAGCTAACTCTCTCATATAGTTCACTCACTGTTTTTCTCTCTTGCTCTTTTCACCTCCCCCATTTCCTCGCTCTTTCTCTTGAGTGGTGTAAAGAGTGAATGTTACGAGAGCCTTGGTTCTTTGTTCTTCATTTTACGAGAAGGCTTTTCATCTCACTTTAAAGTTGGCCATCTTAAATGAGCTCGCAATTTGTGTTGGTTGGTAAAAAGGTGGGGTTTAATAAGAGAAGGATTAATTACAAAATGAGAACTGGACTGGAAACAAAGGATCTGAGGAGCCTGCTTTATATGCAGCACACCAGTTTGTTCAATCTTAGAAGAAAAACGAGGGCGAATTTCTAAAACCGCGGTCTCTGGTTTTTGTTTTTTTTTTTACATTTTGACAAAAGTAAAAGTCTAGCTTACGACACCATTTTACGTTAATACAAATTGACCTTGTTTTGTGATTTGAGAATATAACAAAAACACATTACATACTGAGTGATCAACCTGACCCTCTCATCAGCTGGCTGAAGTGACCCAAAACACAGACTCTGTCAAACACACACGGGTTAGAGTAATAGCAGAAAAAAAGGTTGCTTATGCTGCCAGGTGAACCATCCACTGTCAGCTCGGTACATGAACTGGGGCGAGGAAATTGGAGGAGAAGGTAGGAAATGACTGCTAAAGCGTGTTAGCGGTCGGGCACAGGCAGGCTTCTGTGGCTCAGGCAGTGGCACATTGTTGCCTTCCTTCTGATTTCAGCGAGGCCTGGGGGATGAGGTGTGTTTACCTCCCTCAGCTGGCCCACTTCACCTCGAACAGGAGCCGGTCACAGCACAACCTGCTAATTGATGCTGAAGTACATAGTGCTGAAAGCAGCGTGTCCTCACACCGGCAGGCTTCGATTTCTTTTTAATCTATCCACACATACACACATATAGATGTATGGACACACAAACACACACCCTCACTCACAAAACTTCACCTTACTCTTTGGTTAACACTCCCTCCTCCCTCTCCAGAGGTGGAACCGGATATTATAGGTGTGTTTTGTGTGCGTTCACCATGCAATAAAGAGATGAAGTGGGGTGCGAGCTGTAGAAAGGGTTCTCTGTGGTGAGGAAGAGAGCGCTGGCCACGCTCCACAGACGCCCTCTGTCTCTCCGCTTGATCACACATTAATGAGGCATCTGTGTGAATCCCGGCCCTCAGTACGTCTCTCTGACGCTGGTTCCGACTGAAAAACAACAACAACAACTACCTCCTTAAAAACACTCTAAGCGCCCAATCAGGGATGCTGTTTCACCTCAAACACTGAACTGAGTTGTCGGCGTGTCCGCGACCAACAGATGCCCATTCACCGGCTCTGTACTGTAGTTGACGGTGACTGTAACAAGTGCAGTCAGTCATAAAGGTTAAGGAGAATAAGAACTGGAGCTCCTGTCTGTTTTACAGCAACATTTTACTTGTTTGCACAAAAAACGTCAAACCTGACAATAACGAGTGGTGGACTCACAAGGACTTGCATTCAAATACAGTAGGCCCCTGAGTGAGAAATGGGGCTGTCATTCCAGCCTTTAGCACTAAATCCCATGAAAACACGCACTGATCCCCTTGATTAAACAGTAACGTTTTGTTTATTGAGGTTTTTAAAATCACTAACATTATGCATCATTTGAGTCTACGAACACTGAATGAAATAGAGAGCCCGTGCCCAGACAGCGCTGCAATTGGATGCCCCATTTGTAACCACAGGCTCCAAATATGACATTGCAAGATGGCCTGTCAGATGAAAGACTAAAACTAAGAATCTCTGTTCTTGGCGAGCGCTGAACAGCAATGTATCTGATTGGGCACTGAGGATGCGCTTCTAAGCCAAATGGCGACGGTCCTGATAACCCTCTGTTTCAACTGGAATCCATTAGGCACTCATGTGAGATTTACTCTGGTTTGGCTTTGACACTCATCGCCTTTTGCTCCCAGAAAAAGATTTTTTTATTTCTCCACCAGGTTTACATTTTCCTTTAACCGAGATCTACATAAACAGATTTAGCAACAAACAAACAAATGGCCACAAATATGCTGAGCTTTCAATTCTAAAGTGGAGATATTTCTGTACGAGTTCTCCTTTGGGTATGTGCTGTGCTTTGCTGTTTACTGTACAGTGACTGATTTGCTGAGTTTTCCATGTGAAATCTAATGTGCTCCAGCCGGCCTCTGTCTGTGGTAAAGCCTGATAAGGTTTTTATAACAGTGCATGCGCTCTAATAGAATTATGTCACAATTGGTAAAAGGTGCCAGTGAGAAAGCAGCTCAGTGTTCTGGCGCTGACTCAAGCCGGCGCAGACTGGAACTTTGATTCCCACTGAGTCACCATGTCAGCATGACACGAGGACAAAGTTTGTTTTCTGCACATTGAAGACTTATAAAAGCTTTGTGCTGACAGTTTCCTGTTTTGGTGAAGCATTACAGCAATGCTTTGTTTGTGCTGCTCGCCAAGGTTCCCATGGACCTCGGTAATCTTTCTAAATTTATCAGTCTCCAGGCCCTTATCCATCGTAGGATCAACAGGGGAAATCCTTTGATGGATATCTGTGATGATAGAGAAGTGGTTTTAAAGTTTCATGATTTTGTGTTTCTTGGGACAAAAATCAGGAACAAACAATGAGAACTTACTGGTTCCTATTAGGACACATATCAGAAGATTAGATGAGAAGATTGATACCACACTTAAGTCTGCAAGACAAAAATGGAGCTGGAGGCTCTGTTTGACTGTCTTAGCTCATCAGCAGTGACAGCTAGTTGTCTGGCATGACAAGGAAGTCATTGTGACAATGACTCCAGGAAGTCATTGTGCTCATATTTTTGTATTTTGTACAGATTAAAGGAATGAGATACAATGTGTTTATTATTGAACTGTAGAGGTGCTAGCTACACTATCAATCCGTCAATCACTTTTGTTCTGACTGAAATATCTCAACAACTATTAGACGGCTTGCCATGAAGTGTTCTACAGACATTCATGGTCCCCAGAGGGTGCAGTCTGTTGACTTTGTGATCCCATGACTTTTCCTGTAGCACATGACAACATCATGTCACCATTTGTACTTTGTTATTTATACTTTGCTTTATTACCAAATACCAACTACAAAACTAATAACATTCCATCGGCCTCAGCTGTAATTAGCTCATTTAGTTTAGCTAAACAGAGATGGTGAACATGGTAAGCATTGCAAACATGCTGATATTTAGCAGATACTGTTTGTATGTTACTATGCTGTTAGCATTTAGCTCAAAGTACAGGTGTGCCTAACTACAGCTGCACAGAGCTGCTAGCATGAACGTTTTATAAGGCAGAGCTAGCCGTTTCACCCTGGTTAAAGTCTTTATGTTCAGCTAACTGGGTTCTGGCTCTGGCTTCTTATTTAGTTTACAGACACAAAATTGGTATCAATCCCAAATCTTTTAACTATTCCTTTAAATTTAACCAAACTGCAGACAACTTTGAAACCTTCAATAATGACCTTTAATGTACTGAAAAGAACTTTGATGTCCAAAAAGTTGACCACTGCACACAGGATTCTGATATCAGCCCGCTGTGTGTCTGGGCTGGGCAGAAAACACGTTCCAATGTGTGTATGTATGCTACAGGATGTTTGGAGGTGGATGACAGTGGTTATGTGAGGTCGAGCTCAATGATGCT
The DNA here is from genome assembly GCF_002814215.2 of Seriola lalandi dorsalis. Lineage (NCBI taxonomy): Eukaryota > Metazoa > Chordata > Actinopteri > Carangiformes > Carangidae > Seriola > Seriola lalandi. The sequence goes on along the minus strand of NW_019524978.1, from coordinate 1,180,641 downwards.
GGTAGTCAGATTACAAGGCTGCGTTTAACCGAGCGGTGGAAATGGGACAAACCTCTCTCTGTTCAGGATTCGTACAGAGCAGCTGCACTTGTCAATCCCCCTCACTAGGTGGACCGCAGAGCGCTATGTATATGTGTGTACACTGTTTGAGTGTGTGGGTGTGTGTGTGTGTGTATGTGGGTGGGTTGTCCCAGGTGTGGCCAGGTGTTTCAGGTCGACCGCACGCATTGCTAGTGACCAGACATTCCTCTGATGGACTGGAGTGGATCGGCCCGACAGAATGAAAGTGCACCCTCATTCTCCTCCAGTGACCAACCTGCTAACCTGAGCTTTACACACACACACACACGCACGCACGCACGCACGCACGCACGCACGCACACACAGACACACACACACACACACACTCTGACATGTTCACAGACTTAAATAGGTTGTTAACTTGCAGACACATAAGTGCTTTTATGAGCGCTTTCTTCAGGACTGGCTCAAATAAACTGAGTGTAATATGATCAGACTGTCAATTCAACTGTCTGCGCACACACACACACACTCTCTCACACACACACACACACACACACACGGTTCTGATGCTGTGTTTATTCAGCAGCAGGTCCATCTAAATAGTCCATGCCTCCTCAGCTCACCTTTGTGTTTTTTTGTAAGATGGTCCTCATTCATGTGAGGACAACAGAGAAGTCATTAGCTTGTCCCAGACGGAGAGACGGAGACAGTCTGAGCCTCATCACCTTCCTATGAAGCTCATCTCAAGCATCCCTCCTCTTTCAGCCTGTCTTTTTCTCCTCCTCTCCTCCTCAATGCCGCTTTTGTCTGTTATATTAGAGTGGTGGAAGAGTGGTGGAGGTCTGTTTTAACAGATGGAGCAGCAAGAATTTAAAGGTGGTATTTCGTTTCAGCATTCTGCAACATAGTATATGTACGACCATTATGTACAAATGGCTTTCTCATGGTCCGAGAGAAGACAGATCAGTGTGACTGATCCTGTGTTGATTGACAGCTTTTGTGTAGTTGCAGCCCCCATAAAAACAACAAGGAGGTTAGTATTAATGGACTTTTTGTGGTTAAAAAGCCGTAAATCTGTCATATACATTGCTAAACGCTCAGTGTCACCAGCTTTTAAAATTGGAACTGCTGCCATCACTGGATTTGATTTTGGGGGGCAAAGTAAATCTGTGCAACTCTTAATGTGACACATTTTACCTGTATCAATAAAAATTTCAGTTCCTGCTATTTTTATATTGCTCTTGACCATTTTGCGATTTTGATAATATTTCGATTAACCGTCCAGCCCGAGCCAATAGTGAGCCGTCTTGATAGCGCCGACCTTTGAGAGAACTGAGAGCTGGAGAGTCCAAAACGGAGGAAGTTATCACAGCTTATTATCTGTGTGGCACCATTATTTAATCTCCTCTGTCACAATGTAAACTGATCCACAAAAGAGGAATAGTTTACAATTAATGAACAATTACTTGAGTGCTTGTTGGTCTCCCTCTTTTTTTGAACCATGCACTCTTCATATTCTACGCTGTGTTTGTACGCCAAGTGATTAAACAAGTTGATTGTGTTGCCTTTGGTCACCGTCCATGTTGCATTCACCCCTGTCTGGTGGTCGTGACTGATACGACTCAATCAGGAGGCAGTCTGCGTCATTGTTTTCCCTCTAGACTACAACGCAACCTTGGAGTATTCAAACCTTTATTATTTTTATTAATTAATTATTTATTTACTTAAGTACCATTGTGAAACGTAGCCTGAGGCTCCGTGTTTTACTCGTGTCATTCATATCACCAGTTTCATTTTGGGTGCACGCAGACTAATGTTAGTTGGACGTGACTAAGCATCAGGTAATGTTTTTAAGGGGACACTTCATGAACGCACACATTGAGGAAGCCAACCAACATCAGCAAGATTAAGTCGGTTCTAAATGTCAGTCTGAATATTTTTCAGTTAATTTCCCAGCCCTACTTTATAGTTGTAAACACGAGTTGATGGTACTAGTAATAAGTGTTTTGAAAACGTGAATTTTATTGTCCCACTCAGTAACATGGAGATCTTTCCTTCTTCCTTCTGTGGCTCTTTGTTGAATGAAAAGGGAGTGTGATTCTGAGAGTAAAATGGCAAAGGGAGTAAACTGTAGGGAGAAAATAGAAAGGAGCCTCTATCTAATTAGCACTAACCTGGCAGGCCAGTCGGTCAGCAGTTAGGTTGCCAGCAGTTGTTTACCAACTCGCTGTCCAAGTTGTCTCTACATCACCAAACACTTTTGAAACACTTTTGAAATGATTTTTTGCTGTTCCACCCTCTGGACTTACATCCTCTACAGGTTAAAACATCATCCAGCCTGTCCTAACCCCTAATTCCTTTGGTCATCACCGACTGATCCAACACAAACAAGGCAGTTAAAAAAACCCAAAAACTGCTAACTTCTGTTAAAGCTGTGCTGTCTACCACTGACCACGAGCTCCTGCCTTGCTGATGACAGTCTTATGGCCTTTTCCTGTGTTGTAACAGCAGTGCTGTTTTGCTTTGTGAAGAGACAAGTCATTTCTTTTTCACGTTGTTACAGTCTGGGTGCATTTAGAGAACCAGCTGCCATGTAGGTGGTCATTTCTGTCATCACAGAAACTAACAGTGACAAGAGGAAAACACATTTCAGTGGGGCCCTTACATTAGCTTGACACATTCACTTGTCAGTGTTGATGCCGTACCTCCCTGACTGTAGTCTCACAGGTGAGTGGGAAGATTAGTTCAACGCCGTAACAGAACACGGCTGATGCAACTGCAGCTACAGTGCAATTCCCCCCTTCTGTGATGCTAAAATATCCTTGTTGTTCTTTCTTGGTATCGCCTACAGAATTAGACAGTTATTTGAAGACAGCCTGTGAAATTGGATTGGCCATCTGTGAGACCACAAAGAGATTAATTCGGGATTTCCTGTGTTGTTAAGACAGCTCAGTGGACACTTCACTGTGCGGGTAAAGATATCTCGATTTTTATTGCAGCTTCTTTTGCTCATAGTTTATGTACTTGTGAAAAGGATTAGTTCTACTTTTTTTGTTTTATCTAATGGACTTAGTCTCCACATGACTCATGTATATTCTTTCCTTGTTGCTCCAGAAGAAAGACAGAATTACAAATGAGCTGTCATCAGGAGACTCACAAACACCTGTGCACTCAGACATGGCTGGCGAGCCCAGTACTGTCGCCTGAACATGGCCAATGACTGCACCATTAGCCAAAAGTGAATATTTGGACCCAAGGCTGGACACAGAGCTGCAGATTTCTTTAGAGGACTTGGACTCCTTCCCAGAAACACTCAGGCTCCTAAGGGACCTGGACGGTGCAGCATGAAAAGGCTGCCTCAAGGGGATTGCTGCGTTTGAAGAGCCCTACATGTCCGCTACCTCCACCCACTCAAGACTGCCCTCCCTGAGTCAACAGTGGCTACGTTTTCAAGGCTGTTTGACCAACAAGCGTTGCTGTACATTTACAAGTTGACACCTCTTGATTTAGGGAGCCCTGCGCTCACATGTTTGCTCTGAATAGAGGAATTTGCGCAAAGCGCTTCTTTCAGTCGGTCTCGGCGCTCAGCGTTGCTAGGTGGGGATCATGACTGTGAGAAGTAAATTAGAGGTCGAGTTGCTGTCTGCTCTCACTGATGGCAGACACGAGATGTGCTGTTTGTCATCCATGTTGACAGCTTTATAACAGATGCTACTGAAGCCAGGGGAAATGACACAGAAACTTCGAACACTGTGTGGGGTCTTTTTTTCTTTTGCTATGCCAAGATTATTCTGTTATATTCCCTGCTATTTGGATTATAATATGATAAAAATGAGGTAAATATCTAAAATATGGTATAAACAACATAAAGCAGTTGCATTCTATAAGAGATGAAAGACAAAAGAAACAGATAATAGAGAGAAGAAACACAAAACCGTGCCATTTAGCACACAGTATGTGTTGTACAGTATCTCTGGTAACTCACTTATCTTAGTTCAGAAGGTCTCCTAACCCTAACCCATAACTACTAAATAATTTACATCACTACACGTGTGCAGGAGAAATTAAATATCATTCCTAAACATTGTCACATTTTCATACAAAATTTTAAGGTTAATGAGTAGGGCTGAACGATACGCAAAAAACTTTCACTTTCACTGAAAAAAAAAAATCAAAATGATGGTGATGTGATTTTTACTGGATGCATGTTACACCCTTACATCTGGAGAATATATGATTTGTAGGCCGGGGGCATTTCTGTAGCACCACATTGGTTAATTGCATCATTTATAATGGTATGTTGTGACACATTTGGATATTGCACTTGGCCATATTGTGATTTCAATAATATTTTGATTCATTGTTAATTAAGAGTAACAAGCCTCCTTGGCTTATATAAAACATTTCTATCTGCATCAACAGTCTTAAACAAAACAACTGCAGGAAATGTGGATTTCAATCAGCAGTAAAATAACAAGCAACAACCGCTTCATTGTGTTTCACAGAATATTCCCTTTATAACCGAATGTTATTTGTCCACTTTTCTCACCGGTAACTACAGCAGCTAAGAAATACGCCAAAATAGAATTAGTTTTTATCTTTTACAGATTAAGCCCCTTGAAAATAATCATTAATTGCTGCTGCTTCTCATCACATGATGTCAAGTCCCACGTTAACCAAAAAAGCTAACCTTAGTATCTGATATCATTTGTCAACTCAGGTCCTTTAAGGCTTAGACATGGAGAGTAATTTCACAAGAAAAAGAACATCAATGTGTGATTAAGATCGATTTAGATCATTGAGATAGCAGGTCAGACCAAACATATGAAATGAAGGTAGCACACCGAGCTCAGTTTCTGCCTTGATTACTCCTCATTTTGTTGTCAGCATGCTTTTTCTCAGTGTTATTAGCACAGTGCAGAAATGTTGATAGAGAAAACACAAGTTATCTCTCTGATGAATGCATTTGGCCCTTTGAACAAAGTTCAAGTGCCACAGTGTTCGGCCTGCTAATGACCAAATTTGTTTAGGAACAAGAGTGCACATGCAGGTCTTCCACGGCAAATTTATTGGGAGGTATTCACTGGGAAAAGCTTAGTCAGGCTGTAGGATCCTGAGAGGAGATGGATGGGAGCTGATGTGTGCGCTTTCTTTCCCTCCGGAGAGGAAGGGATGGATTTAAAGGGTTTTATTTGCAGGGCAATTCTCTTCAACCCTGCTATAGCTGCCATGTTAGCAGAAAACAGATGGGGGTGTGTGTGTGTGTGTGTGTGTGTGTGTGTGTGTGTGTGG